>NW_027251613.1:0-40940 GCF_044704955.1 Pristiophorus japonicus | reverse complement strand
AGGGATTGAGGTGTGGAATGATTTGTTGAATGATGTGTGGATTGATATATGGAATGAGGTGTCGAATGCTGTGTGTAATGATGTGTGGAATGAAGTGTGGAATGATGTGTGAATTGTTGTGTGGAATGATGTATGGAATGAGGTGTGGAATGAGGTGTGGAATGAGGTGTGGATTGATGTGTGGAACGATGTTTGGAATTATGAGTGGAACGAGGTGTGGAATGATGCGTGGAATGTTATGTGAAATGATGTGTGGAATGATGTTTGGAATGATGTATGGAATGCTGTGTGTAATGATGTGCGGAATGAAGTGTGGAATGATGTGTGGAATGATGTGTGGATGATGTGAGGAATGAGGTGTCGAATGAGGTGTGGATTGATATGTGGAATGAGGTGTGGAAGGATGAGTGGAATGAGGCGTGGAATGATGTGTGGAATGTTGTGTGGAATGAGGTGTGGAATGATGTGTGGAATGATGTGTGGAATGATGTGTGGAATGATGTGTGGAATGATGTGTGGAATGAGGTGTGGAATGATGTTCGGAATGATGTGTGGAATGATGTGTGGAATGATATGCGGAATGATGTGCGAATGATGTGTGGAATGAGGTTTGGAATGAGGTGTGGGATGATGTGTGGAAAGATGTTTGGAATGATGTGTGGAATGATGTCTGCAATGAGGTGTGGAATGATGTGTGGGATGAGGTGTGGAATGATGTGCGGAATGAGACGTAGTATGATGCGTGGAATGATGTGTTGTAATGAGGAGTGGAATGATGGGATGAAAGAAGTGTGCAATGTTGTGTGGAATGATGTGTGGAATTAGGTGTAGAATGCTATGTGGAATGATGTGTGGAATGATGTGTGGAATGATGTGCGGAATGATGTGTGGAATGATGTGTGGAAAGATGTGTTGAATGTGGTGTGGAATGATGTGCGGTATGATTTGAGGAATTATATGCGGAATGACGTGTTGAATGACGTGTAGAATGAGGTGTGGAATGATGTGTGCGATGAGGTGTGGAATGAAATGTGGAATGACATGCGGAATGATATGGGGAATGAAATGTGGAGTGATGTTTGGAATGATGTGTGGAATGATGTGTAGAATGATGTGTGGAATGATGTGTGGAATGATGTGTGGAATGATGTGCGGAATGATGTGTGGAATGATGTGTGGAAAGATGTGTTGAATGTGGTGTGGAATGATGTGCGGAATGAGACGTAGTATGATGCGTGGAATGATGTGTTGTAATGAGGAGTGGAATGATGGGATGAAAGAAGTGTGCAATGTTGTGTGGAATGATGTGTGGAATTAGGTGTAGAATGCTATGTGGAATGATGTGTGGAATGGTGTGTGGAATGCCGTGTGGAATGAGGTGTGGAATGATGTGTAGGATGATGTGTGGAATGAGGTGTGGAATGATGTGTGGGATGAGGTATGGATTGATGTGCAAAATGATGTGTTGAATTATGTGTGGAATGACGTGTGGAATGAGGTGTGGAATAATGTGTGGGATGAGATGTGGAATGATATGTGGAATGACATGCGGAATGATGTGTGGAATGGTGTGTGGAATGAGATGTAGAATGAGGTGTGAAATGATGTGTGGAATGATGTGTGGAATAAGGTGTGGAATGATGTGTGGAATGATGTGGAATGATGTGCAGAATGATGTGTGGAATGATGTGTGGAATGATGTGTTGAATGATGTGCGGAATGATGTATGGAATGATGTGTGGAAAGAATTGTTGAATGATGTGTGGAATGAGGTGCGGAATGAG
Source organism: Pristiophorus japonicus (assembly GCF_044704955.1). Lineage (NCBI taxonomy): Eukaryota > Metazoa > Chordata > Chondrichthyes > Pristiophoridae > Pristiophorus > Pristiophorus japonicus. The sequence continues at coordinate 39,156 of NW_027251613.1, read as the reverse complement.
GCGCAGATTGATGCGTGGAAAGATGTGTGGTCATGAGGAGTGGAATGATGGGGTGAATGAAGTGTGCAATGTTGTGTGGAATGATGTGTGGAATGATGTGTGGAATGATGTGTTGAACGAAGTGTGGAATGATATGCGGAATGATGTGTGAAATGTTGTGTGGAATGAGGTGTGGAATGAGGTGTTGAATGAAGTGTGGAATGAAGTGTGGAATGATGTGCAAATGATGTGTGGAATGAGATGTCGAATGATGTGTGGAATGAGGTCTGGAATGAGGTGCGGAATGATGTGCGGAAGGATGTGCGGAATTACGTGCGGAATGACGTGTGGAATGTCGTGTGGAATGAGGTGTGGAATGCTGAGTGGAATGAGGTGTGAATGATGTGTGGAATGCTGTGTGCAATGATGTGAGGAAAGATGTGTGGAATGATGTTTGGAAAGATGAGTGAAATGATGTGTGGAATGAGGTGTGGAATGAGGCGTGGAATGATATTTGGTATAATGTGTGGAATGATGTGTGGAATGAGGTGCGGAATGAGGTGTGGAATGATATGTGGAATGTTGTGTGGAATGATGTGTGGAATGATGTGTGGAATGACTTGTGAAATTATGTTTGGAATGGTGTGAGGAATGATGTGTGGAAAGATGTGTTGAATGAGGCGTGGAATGAGGTGCGGAACGAGGCGTGGTATGAGGTATGGAATGACGTGCAGAATGATGTGTGGAATGATGTTTGGAATGAAGTGTGAAATTTGTATGGAATGATGTGTGGAATGATGTTTGGAATGGGTTGTGGAATGTTGTGTGGAATCATGTGAGGAATGATGTGTAGAGTGACGTGTGGAATGATGTGTGGAATGATGTGTTAAATGAAGTGTGGAATGATGTGTGGAATGATTTGTGAAGTGAGTTGTGGAATGATGTGTGGAATGGTGTGTGGAATGATGAGTGAAATTATACGTGGAATGATGTTTGAATAGATGTGTGGAATGACGTGTGGAATGATGTGCTGAATGATGTGTGGAATGTTGTGTGGAATGATGTGTAGAATGATGTGTGGAATGATGTGCGGAATGATGTGTGGAATGAGGTGTGGAATGATGTTTGGAATGTTGTGTGCAATAATGTGTGATATGATGTTTGGAATGATGCATGGAAAGAGATGATGATTGAGGTGTGGAATGATGTGTGGAATGATCTGTGGAATGCTGTGTGGAATGACGTGTTGAATGATCGTTGAAATGATGTGTGGAATGACGTGTGGAATGAGGTATGGAATGATGTGTGGAATGAGTTGGGGAATGATTTGTGGAATGTTGTGTGCAATGATGTGTTGAATGAGGTGTGGAATGATGGGTGGAATGTTGCGTGGAATGAAGTGTGGAATGATATTTGGAGTGATGTATGGAATGAGGTGTGGAATTTTTTGTTGAATGATGTGTGGATTGATATATGGAATGAGGTGTCGAATGCTGTGTGTAATGATGTGTGGAATGAAGTGTGGAATGATGTGTGGAATGATGTGTGGAATGATGTCTGGAATGAGGTGTGGAATGAGGTGTGGAATGAGGTGTGGATTGATGTGTGGAACGATGTGTGGAATTATGAGTGGAATGAGGTGTGGAATGATGCGTGGAATGTTGTGTGAAATGATGTGTGTAATGATGCTTGGAATGATTTAAGGAATGCTGTGTGTAATGATGTGCGGAATGAAGTGTGGAATGATGTGTGGAATGAGGTGTGGATGATGTGAGGAACGAGGTGTCGAATGAGGTGTGGATTGATATGTGGAATGAGGTGTGGAATGATGAGTGGAATGAGGCGTGGAATGATGTGTGGAATGTTGTGTGGAATGAGGTGTGGAATTATGTGTGGAATGATGTGTGGAATGATGTGTGGAATGATGTGTGGAATGATATGTGGAATGAGGTGTGGAATGATGTTCGGAATGATGTGTGGAATGATGTGTGGAATGATATGCGGAATGATGTGCGAATGATGTGTGGAATGAGGTTTGGAATGAGGTGTGGGATGATGTGTGGAATGTTGTGTGCAATGATGTGTGGAATGAGGTGTGGAATGATGGGTGGAATGTTGTGTGGAATGAAGTGTGGAATGATATTTGGAATGATGTATGGAATGAGGTGTGGAATGATTTGTTGATTGATGTGTGAATTGATATATGGAATGAGGTATCGAACGCTGTGTGTAATGATGTGTGGAATGAAGTGTGGAATGATGTGTGAAATGATGTGTGGAATGATGAATGGAATGAGGTGTGGAATGAGGTGTGGAATGAGGTATTGATTGATGTGTGGAACGATGTGTGGAATAATGAGTGGAATGAGGTGTGGACTGATGCGTGGAATGTTGTGTGAAATGATGTGTGGAATGATGTTTGGAATGATGTATGGAATGCTGTGTGTAATGATGTGCGGAATGAAGTGTGGAATGATGTGTGGAATGATGTGTGGAATGATGTGTGGATGATGTGAGGAATGAGGTGTCGAATGAGGTGTGGATTGATATGTGGAATGAGGTGTGGAATGAAGAGTGGACTTAGGCGTGGAATGATGTGTGGAATGTTGTGTGGAATGATGTATGGAATGATGTGAGGAATGATGTGTGGAATGATGTGTGGAATGATGTGTGGAATGAGGTGTGGAATCATGTTCGGAATGATGTGTGGAACGTTGTGTGGCATGATATGCGGCATGATGTGCGAATGATGTGTGGAATGAAGTTTGGAATGAGGTGTGGGATGATGTGTGGAATGATGTTTGGAATGATGTGTGGAATTATGTATGCAATGAGGTGTGGAATGATGTGTGGGATGAGGTGTGGAATGATGTGCGGTATGATGTGCGGAATTATATGCGGAATGACGTGTGGAATGACGTGTAGAATGAAGTGTGGAATGATGTGTGGGATGAGGTGTGGAATGATATGTGGAATGACATGCGGAATGATATGGGGAATTAAATGTGGAGTGATTTGTGGAATGATGTGTGGAATGATGTGTAGAATGATGTGAGGAATGATGTGTGGAATGATGTGTGGAATGATGTACGGAATGATGTGTGGAATGACGTGTGGAAAGATGTGTTGAATGTGGTGTGGAATGATGTGCGGAATGAGACGTAGTATGATGCGTGGAATGATGTGTTATAATGAGGAGTGGAATTATGGGGTGAAAGAAGTGTGCCATGTTGTGTGGAATGATGTGTGGAATTAGGTGTGGAATGCTGTGTGGAATGATTTGTGGAATGCTGTGTGGAATGATGTGTCGAATGAGGTGTGGAATGAGGCGTGGAATGATATTTGGTATAATGTGTGGAATGATGTGTGGAATGAGGTGCGGAATGAGGTGTGGAATGATATGTGGAATGTTGTGTGGAATGATGTGTGGAATGATGTGTGGAATGACTTGTGAAATTATGTTTGGAATGGGGTGAGGAATGATGTGTGGAATGATGTGTGGAAAGATGTGTTGAATGAGGCGTGGAATGAGGTGCGGAACGAGGCGTGGTATGAGGTATGGAATGACGTGCAGAATGATGTGTGGAATGATGTTTGGAATGAAGTGTGAAATTTGTATGGAATGATGTGTGGAATGATGTTTGGAATGGGTTGTGGAATGTTGTGTGGAATCATGTGAGGAATGATGTGTAGAGTGACGTGTGGAATGATGTGTGGAATGATGTGTTAAATGAAGTGTGGAATGATGTGTGGAATGATTTGTGAAGTGAGTTGTGGAATGATGTGTGGAATGGTGTGTGGAATGATGAGTGAAATTATACGTGGAATGATGTTTGAATAGATGTGTGGAATGACGTGTGGAATGATGTGCTGAATGATGTGTGGAATGTTGTGTGGAATGATGTGTAGAATGATGTGTGGAATGATGTGCGGAATGATGTGTGGAATGAGGTGTGGAATGATGTTTGGAATGTTGTGTGCAATAATGTGTGAAATGATGTTTGGAATGATGCATGGAAAGAGATGATGATTGAGGTGTGGAATGATGTGTGGAATGATCTGTGGAATGCTGTGTGGAATGACGTGTTGAATGATCGTTGAAATGATGTGTGGAATGACGTGTGGAATGAGGTATGGAATGATGTGTGGAATGAGTTGGGGAATGATTTGTGGAATGTTGTGTGCAATGATGTGTTGAATGAGGTGTGGAATGATGGGTGGAATGTTGCGTGGAATGAAGTGTGGAATGATATTTGGAGTGATGTATGGAATGAGGTGTGGAATGATTTGTTGAATGATGTGTGGATTGATATATGGAATGAGGTGTCGAATGCTGTGTGTAATGATGTGTGGAATGAAGTGTGGAATGATGTGTGGAATGATGTGTGGAATGATGTCTGGAATGAGGTGTGGAATGAGGTGTGGAATGAGGTGTGGATTGATGTGTGGAACGATGTGTGGAATTATGAGTGGAATGAGGTGTGGAATGATGCGTGGAATGTTGTGTGAAATGATGTGTGTAATGATGCTTGGAATGATTTAAGGAATGCTGTGTGTAATGATGTGCGGAATGAAGTGTGGAATGATGTGTGGAATGATGTGTGGATGATGTGAGGAACGAGGTGTCGAATGAGGTGTGGATTGATATGTGGAATGAGGTGTGGAATGATGAGTGGAATGAGGCGTGGAATGATGTGTGGAATGTTGTGTGGAATGAGGTGTGGAATTATGTGTGGAATGATGTGTGGAATAATGTGTGGAATGATGTGTGGAATGATATGTGGAATGAGGTGTGGAATGATGTTCGGAATGATGTGTGGAATGATGTGTGGAATGATATGCGGAATGATGTGCGAATGATGTGTGGAATGAGGTTTGGAATGAGGTGTGGGATGATGTGTGGAATGTTGTGTGCAATGATGTGTGGAATGAGGTGTGGAATGATGGGTGGAATGTTGTGTGGAATGAAGTGTGGAATGATATTTGGAATGATGTATGGAATGAGGTGTGGAATGATTTGTTGATTGATGTGTGAATTGATATATGGAATGAGGTATCGAACGCTGTGTGTAATGATGTGTGGAATGAAGTGTGGAATGATGTGTGAAATGATGTGTGGAATGATGTATGGAATGAGGTGTGGAATGAGGTGTTGATTGATGTGTGGAACGATGTGTGGAATAATGAGTGGAATGAGGTGTGGACTGATGCGTGGAATGTTGTGTGAAATGATGTGTGGAATGATGTTTGGAATGATGTATGGAATGCTGTGTGTAATGATGTGCGGAATGAAGTGTGGAATGATGTGTGGAATGATGTGTGGAATGATGTGTGGATGATGTGAGGAATGAGGTGTCGAATGAGGTGTGGATTGATATGTGGAATGAGGTGTGGAATGAAGAGTGGACTTAGGCGTGGAATGATGTGTGGAATGTTGTGTGGAATGATGTATGGAATGATGTGAGGAATGATGTGTGGAATGATGTGTGGAATGATGTGTGGAATGAGGTGTGGAATCATGTTCGGAATGATGTGTGGAACGTTGTGTGGCATGATATGCGGCATGATGTGCGAATGATGTGTGGAATGAAGTTTGGAATGAGGTGTGGGATGATGTGTGGAATGATGTTTGGAATGATGTGTAGAATTATGTATGCAATGTTGTGTGGAATGAGGTGTGGATTGATATGTGGAATGAGGTGTGGAATGAAGTGTGGAATGATGTGTGGGATGAGGTGTGGAATGATATGTGGAATGACATGCGGAATGATATGGGGAATTAAATGTGGAGTGATTTGTGGAATGATGTGTGGAATGATGTGTAGAATGATGTGAGGAATGATGTGTGGAATGATGTGTGGAATGATGTACGGAATGATGTGTGGAATGACGTGTGGAAAGATGTGTTGAATGTGGTGTGGAATGATGTGCGGAATGAGACGTAGTATGATGCGTGGAATGATGTGTTATAATGAGGAGTGGAATTATGGGGTGAAAGAAGTGTGCCATGTTGTGTGGAATGATGTGTGGAATTAGGTGTGGAATGCTGTGTGGAATGATTTGTGGAATGCTGTGTGGAATGATGTGTCGAATGAGGTGTGGAATGAGGCGTGGAATGATATTTGGTATAATGTGTGGAATGATGTGTGGAATGAGGTGCGGAATGAGGTGTGGAATGATATGTGGAATGTTGTGTGGAATGATGTGTGGAATGATGTGTGGAATGACTTGTGAAATTATGTTTGGAATGGGGTGAGGAATGATGTGTGGAATGATGTGTGGAAAGATGTGTTGAATGAGGCGTGGAATGAGGTGCGGAACGAGGCGTGGTATGAGGTATGGAATGACGTGCAGAATGATGTGTGGAATGATGTTTGGAATGAAGTGTGAAATTTGTATGGAATGATGTGTGGAATGATGTTTGGAATGGGTTGTGGAATGTTGTGTGGAATCATGTGAGGAATGATGTGTAGAGTGACGTGTGGAATGATGTGTGGAATGATGTGTTAAATGAAGTGTGGAATGATGTGTGGAATGATTTGTGAAGTGAGTTGTGGAATGATGTGTGGAATGGTGTGTGGAATGATGAGTGAAATTATACGTGGAATGATGTTTGAATAGATGTGTGGAATGACGTGTGGAATGATGTGCTGAATGATGTGTGGAATGTTGTGTGGAATGATGTGTAGAATGATGTGTGGAATGATGTGCGGAATGATGTGTGGAATGAGGTGTGGAATGATGTTTGGAATGTTGTGTGCAATAATGTGTGATATGATGTTTGGAATGATGCATGGAAAGAGATGATGATTGAGGTGTGGAATGATGTGTGGAATGATCTGTGGAATGCTGTGTGGAATGACGTGTTGAATGATCGTTGAAATGATGTGTGGAATGACGTGTGGAATGAGGTATGGAATGATGTGTGGAATGAGTTGGGGAATGATTTGTGGAATGTTGTGTGCAATGATGTGTTGAATGAGGTGTGGAATGATGGGTGGAATGTTGCGTGGAATGAAGTGTGGAATGATATTTGGAGTGATGTATGGAATGAGGTGTGGAATGATTTGTTGAATGATGTGTGGATTGATATATGGAATGAGGTGTCGAATGCTGTGTGTAATGATGTGTGGAATGAAGTGTGGAATGATGTGTGGAATGATGTGTGGAATGATGTCTGGAATGAGGTGTGGAATGAGGTGTGGAATGAGGTGTGGATTGATGTGTGGAACGATGTGTGGAATTATGAGTGGAATGAGGTGTGGAATGATGCGTGGAATGTTGTGTGAAATGATGTGTGTAATGATGCTTGGAATGATTTAAGGAATGCTGTGTGTAATGATGTGCGGAATGAAGTGTGGAATGATGTGTGGAATGATGTGTGGATGATGTGAGGAACGAGGTGTCGAATGAGGTGTGGATTGATATGTGGAATGAGGTGTGGAATGATGAGTGGAATGAGGCGTGGAATGATGTGTGGAATGTTGTGTGGAATGAGGTGTGGAATTATGTGTGGAATGATGTGTGGAATAATGTGTGGAATGATGTGTGGAATGATATGTGGAATGAGGTGTGGAATGATGTTCGGAATGATGTGTGGAATGATGTGTGGAATGATATGCGGAATGATGTGCGAATGATGTGTGGAATGAGGTTTGGAATGAGGTGTGGGATGATGTGTGGAATGTTGTGTGCAATGATGTGTGGAATGAGGTGTGGAATGATGGGTGGAATGTTGTGTGGAATGAAGTGTGGAATGATATTTGGAATGATGTATGGAATGAGGTGTGGAATGATTTGTTGATTGATGTGTGAATTGATATATGGAATGAGGTATCGAACGCTGTGTGTAATGATGTGTGGAATGAAGTGTGGAATGATGTGTGAAATGATGTGTGGAATGATGTATGGAATGAGGTGTGGAATGAGGTGTTGATTGATGTGTGGAACGATGTGTGGAATAATGAGTGGAATGAGGTGTGGACTGATGCGTGGAATGTTGTGTGAAATGATGTGTGGAATGATGTTTGGAATGATGTATGGAATGCTGTGTGTAATGATGTGCGGAATGAAGTGTGGAATGATGTGTGGAATGATGTGTGGAATGATGTGTGGATGATGTGAGGAATGAGGTGTCGAATGAGGTGTGGATTGATATGTGGAATGAGGTGTGGAATGAAGAGTGGACTTAGGCGTGGAATGATGTGTGGAATGTTGTGTGGAATGATGTATGGAATGATGTGAGGAATGATGTGTGGAATGATGTGTGGAATGATGTGTGGAATGAGGTGTGGAATCATGTTCGGAATGATGTGTGGAACGTTGTGTGGCATGATATGCGGCATGATGTGCGAATGATGTGTGGAATGAAGTTTGGAATGAGGTGTGGGATGATGTGTGGAATGATGTTTGGAATGATGTGTAGAATTATGTATGCAATGTTGTGTGGAATGAGGTGTGGATTGATATGTGGAATGAGGTGTGGAATGAAGAGTGGAATGATATTTGGAATTATGTATGGAATGAGGTGTGGAATGATTTGTTGAATGATGTGTGAATTGATATATGGAATGAGGTATCGAACGCTGTGTGTAATGATGTGTGGAATTAGGCGTGGAATGATGTGTGGAATGTTGTGTGGAATGATGTGTGGAATGATGTGAGGAATGATGTGTGGATTGATGTGTGGAATGATGTGTGGAATGAGGTGTGGAATGATATTCGGAATGATGTGTGGAATGTTGTGTGGCATGATATGCGGCATGATGTGCGAATGATGTGTGGAATGAGGTTTGGAATGAGGTGTGGGATGATGTGTGGAATGATGTTTGGAATGATGTGTGGAATGATGTGTGCAATGAGGTGTGGAATGATGTGTGGGATGAGGTCCGGAATGATGTGCGGTATGATGTGCGGAATTATAGGCGGAATGACGTGTGGAATGACGTGTGGAATGAGGTGTGGAATGATGTGTGGGATGAGGTGTGGAATGATATGTGGAATGACAAGCGGAATGATATGGGGAATGAAATGTGGAGTGATGTGTGGAATGATGTGTGGAATGATGTGTAGAATGATGTGTGGAATGATGTGTGGAATGATGTGTGGAATGATGTGTGGAAAGATGTGTTGAATGTGGTGTGGAATGATGTGCGGAATGAGACGTAGTATGATGCGTGGAATGATGTGTTGTAATAAGGAGTGGAATGATGGGGTGAAAGAAGTGTGCAATGTTGTGTGGAATGACGTGTGGAATTTGGTGTGGAATGCTAGGTGGAATGATGTGTGGAATGTTGTGTGGAATGATGTGTGGAATGAGGTGTGGAATGATGTGTAGGATGATGTGTGGAATGAGGTGTGGAATGATGTGTGGGATGAGGTATGGAATGATGCGCAGAAGGATGTGTGGAATTATGTGCGGAATGACGTGTGGAATGAGGTGTGGAATAATGTGTGGGATGAGGTGTGGAATGATATGTGGAATGACATGCGGAATGATGTGTGGAATGGTGTGTGGAATGAGATGTAGAATGAGGTGTGAAATGATGTGTGGAATGATGTGTGGAATAAGGTGTGGAATGATGTGTGGAATGATGTGTTGAATGAGGTGTGCAATGAAATGGGGAATGAAATGTGGAAGGATGTGTGGAATGACGTGTGGAATGATGTGTGGAATGATGTGTGGGATGAGGTGTGGAATGATATGTGGAATGACATGCGGAATGATATGGGGAATGAAATGTGGAGTGATGTGTGGAATGATGTGTGGAATGATGTGTAGAATGATGTGAGGAATGATGTGTGGAATGATGTGTGGAATGATGTACGGAATGATGTGTGGAATGATGCGTGGAAAGATGTGTTGAATGTGGTGTGGAATGATGTGCGGAATGAGACGTAGTATGATGCGTGGAATGATGTGTTGTAATGAGGAGTGGAATTATGGGGTGAAAGAAGTGTGCAATGTTGTGTGGAATGATGTGTGGAATTAGGTGTGGAATGCTGTGTGGAATGATTTATGGAATGCTGTGTGGAATGATGTGTCGAATGAGGTGTGGAATGATGTGTAGGCTGATGTGTGGAATGAAGTGTGGAATGATGTGTGGGATGAGGTATGGAATGATGCGCAGAATGATGTGTGGAATTATTTGCGGAATGACGTGTGGAATGAGGTGTGGAATAATGTGTGGGTTGAGGTGTGGAATGATATGTGGAATGACATGCGGAATGATGTGTGGAATGTTGTGTGGAATGAGGTGTGGAATGTTGTGTGGAATGATGTGTGGAATGATATGTGGAATGATGTGTGGAATGATGTGTGAAATGAGGTGTGGAATGATGTTCGGAATGATGTGTGGAATGAGGTGTGGAATGATGTTCCGAATGATGTGTGGAATGATGTGTGGAATGATATGCGGAATGATGTGCGAATGATGTGTGGAATGTTGTGTGCAATGATGTGTGGAATGAGGTGTGGAATGATGGGTGGAATGTTGTGTGGAATGAAGTGTGGAATGGTATTTGGAATGATGTATGGAATGAGGTATGGAATGATTTGTTGAATGATGTGTGAATTGATATATGGAATGAGGTGTCGAACGCTGTGTGTAATGATGTGTGGAATGAAGTGTGGAATGATGTATGGAATGAGGTGTGGAATGAGGTGTGGAATGAGGTGTGGATTGATGTGTGGAACGATGTGTGTAATTATGAGTGGAATGAGGTGTGGAATGATGCGATGAATGTTGTGTGAAATGATGTGTGGAATGATGTTTGGAATGATGTATGGAATGCTGTGTGTAATGATGTGCCTAATGAAGTGTGGAATGATGTGTGGAATGATGTGTGGATGATGTGAGGAATGAGGTGTCGAATGAGGTGTGGATTGATATGTGGAATGAGGTGTGGAATGAAGAGTGGAATGAGACGTGGAATGATATGTGGAATGTTGTGTGGAATGATGTGTGGAATGAAGTGTGGAATGATGTGTGGAATGATGTGTGGAATGATCTGTGGAATGAGGTGTGGAATGATGTTCGGAATGATGTGTGGAATGTTGTGTGGAATGATATGCGGAATGATGTGCGAATGATGTGTGGAATGAGGTTTGGAATGAGGTGTGGGATGATGTGTGGAATGATGTTTGGAATGATGTGTGGAATGATGTGTGCAATGAGGTGTGGAATGATGTGTGGGATGATGTGTGGAATGATGTGCGGTATGATGTGCGGAATTATAGGCGGAATGACGTGTGGAATGATGTGTAGAATGATGTGTGGAATGATGTGTGGAATGATGTGTGGAATGATGTACGGAATGATGTGTGGAATGATGTGTGGAAGATGTGTTGAATGTGGTGTGGAATGATGTGCGGAATGAGACGTAGTATGATGCGTGGAATGATGTGTTGTAATAAGGAGTGGAATGAGGGGGTGAAAGAAGTGTGCAATGTTGTGTGGAATGATGTGTGGAATGATGAGTGGAATGCTGGGTGGAATGATGTGTGGAATGTTGTGTGGAATGATGTGTGGAATCAGGTGTGGAATGATGTGTAGGATGATGTGTGGAATGAGGTGTGGAATGATGTGTGGGATGAGGTATGGAATGATGCGCAGAAGGATGTGTGGAATTATGTGCGGAATGACGTGTGGAATGAGGTGTGGAATAATGTGTGGGATGAGGTGTGGAATGATATGTGGAATGACATGCGGAATGATGTGTGGAATGGTGTGTGGAATGAGATGTAGAATGAGGTGTGAAATGATGTGTGGAATGATGTGTGGAATAAGGTGTGGAATGATGTGTGGAATGATGTGTTGAATGAGGTGTGCAATGAAATGGGGAATGAAATGTGGAAGGATGTGTGGAATGATGTGCAGAATGATGTGTGGAAGGATGTGTGGACTGATGTGTGGAATGATGTGCAGAATGATGTGTGGAATGATGTGTGGAATGATGTGTGGAATGATGTGTGGAATGATGTGCGGAATGATGTATGGAATGATGTGTGGAAAGAATTGTTGAATGAGGTGTGGAATGAGGTGCGGAATGAGGCACAGATTGATGCGTGGAATGAGGTGTGGTCATGAGGAGTGGAATGATGGGGTGAATGAAGTGTGCAATGTTGTGTGGAATGAGGGGTGGAATTAGGTGTGGAATGCTGTGTGGAATGATGTGTGGAATGTTGTGTGGAATGATGTGTTGAACGACGTGTGGAATGATATGCGGACTGATTTGTGAATGTTGTGTGGAATGATGTGCGGAATGAGGTGTTGAATGAGGTGTGGAATGAAGTGTGGAATGATGTGCGAATGACGTGTAGAATGAGATGTCGAATGATGTGTGGAATGATGTGTGGAATGATGTGTGGAATGTGGTGCGGAATGACGTGAGGAATGATATGTGGAATGTTGTGTGGAATGATGTGTGGAATGATGTGTGGAATGACGTGTGAAATGATGTTTGGAATGGTGTGTGGAATGATGTGTGGAATGATGTGTGGAAAGATGTGTTGAATGAGGCGTGGAATGAGGTGCGGAATGAGGCATGGTATGATGCGTGGAATGATGTGTGGAATGAGGTGTGGAATGAGGTATGGAATGACGTGCAGAATGATGTGTGGAATGATGTTTGGAATGAAGTGTGGAATTTGTGTGGAATCATGTGAGGAATGATGTGTAGAGTGATGTGTGGAATGATGTGTGGAATGATGTGTGAAATGAAGTGTGGAATGATGTGTGGAATGATTTGTGAGGTGAGTTGTGGAATGATGTGTGGAATGGTATGTGGAATGATGAGTGAAATTATATGTGGAATGATGTTTGAATAGATGTGTGGAATGATGTGTGGAATGATGTGCTGAATCATGTGTGGAATATTGTGAGGAATGCTGTGTAGAATGCTGTGTGGAATGATGTGTGGAATGATGTGTGGAATGAGGTGAGAATGATGTTTGGAATGTTGTGTGCAATAATGTGTGGAATGATGTGTGGAATGATGCATGGAAAGAGATGAGGATTGAGGAGTGGAATGATGTGTGGAATGATCTGTGGAATGCTGTGTGGAATGACGTGTTGAATGACCTGTGAAATGATGTGTGGAATGAGTTGTGGAATGATGTGTGGAATGTTGTTTGCAATGATGTGTGGAATGAGGTGTGGAATGATGTGTGGAATGTTGTGTGGAATGAAGTGTGGAATGATATTTGTCATGATGTATGGAATGAGGTGTGAAATGATTTGTTGAATGATGTGTGGATTGATATATGGAATGAGGTGTCGAATGCTGTGTGTAATGATGTGTGGAATGAAGTGTGGAATGATGTGTGGAATGATGTGTGGAATGATGTATGGAATGAGGTCTGGAATGAGGTGTGGAATGAGGTGTGGATTGATGTGTGGAACGATGTGTGGAATTATGAGTGGAATGTGGTGTGGAATGCTGTGTGTAATGATGTGCGGAATGAAGTGTGGAATGATGTGTGGAATGATGTGTGGATGATGTGAGGAATGAGGTGTCGAATGAGGTGTGGATTGATATGTGGAATGAGGTGTGGAATGATGAGTGGATGAGGCGTGGAATGATGTGTGGAATGTTGTGTGGAATGAGGTGTGGAATGAGTTGTGGAATGATGTGTGGAATGATGTGTGGAATGAGGTGCGGAATCATGTTCGGAATGATGTGGAGAATGATGTTTGGAATGATATGCGGAATGATGTGCGAATGATGTGTGGAATGAGGTTTGGAATGAGGTGTGGGATGAGGTGTGGAATGATGTGCGGAATGATGTGCGGAATTACATGCGGAATGACGTGTGGAATGACGTGTGGAATGAGGTGTGGAATGATGTGTGGGATGAGGTGTGGAATGATATGTGGAATGACATGCGGAATGATATGGGGAATGAAATGTGGAGTGCTGTGTGGAATGATGTGTGGAATGGTGTGGAGAATGATGTGTGGAATGATGTGTGGAATGATGTGTGGAATGATGTATGAATGATGTGTGGAATGATGTGTGGAAAGATGTGTTGAATGTGGTGTGGAATGATGTGCGGAATGAGACGTAGAATGATGCGTGGAATGAGGTGTGAAATGATGTGTGGGATGAGGTGTGGAATTAGGTGTGGAATGCTGTGTGGAATGATGTGTGGAACGTTGTGTGGAATGATGTGTGGAATGAGGTGTGGAATGATGTGTAGGATGATGTGTAGAATGAGGTGTGAAATGATGTGTGGGATGAGGTGTGGAATGATGTGCAGAATGATGTGTGGAATGATGTATGGAATGAGGTGTGGAATGATGTGTTGAATGATGTGTGGATTGATATATGGAATGAGGTGTCGAATGCTGTGTTTAATGATGTGTGGAATGAAGTGTGGAATGATGTGTGGAATGATGTGTGGAACGTTGTGTGGAATGATGTGTGGAATGAGGTGTGGAATGATGTGTAGGATGATGTGTAGAATGAGGTGTGAAATGATGTGTGGGATGAGGTGTGGAATGATGTGCAGAATGATGTGTGGAATTATGTGCGGAATGCCGTGTGGAATGAGGTGTGGAATAATGTGTGGGATGAGGAGTGGAATGATATGTGGAATGACATGCGGAATGATGTGTGGAATGGTGTGTGGAATGAGATGTAGAATGAGGTGTGGAATGATGTGTGGAATGATGTATGGAATGAGGTGTGGAATGATGTGTTGAATGATGTGTGGATTGATATATGGAATGAGGTGTCGAATGCTGTGTGTAATGATGTGTGGAATGAAGTGTGGAATGATGTGTGGAATGATGTGTGGAATGATGCATGGAATGAGGTTTGGAATGAGGTGTGGAATGAGGTGTGGATTGATGTGTGGAATGATGTGTGGAATTATGAGCGGAACGAGGTGTGGAATGATGCGTGGAATGTTGTGTGAAATAATGTGTGGAATGATGTTTGGAATGATGTATGGAATGCTGTGTGTAATGATGTGCGGAATGAAGTGTGGAATGATGTGTGGAATGATGTGTAGATGATGTGAGGAATGAGGTGTCGAATGAGGTGTGGATTGATATGTGGAATGAAGTGTGGAATGATGAGTGGAATGAGGTGTGGAATGATGTTTGGAATGATGTGTGGAATGATGTGTGGAATGATGTGTGGAATGATGTGTGGAATGACGTGTGGAATGATGTGTGGAATCATGTGAGGAATGATGTGTAGAGTGATGTGTGGAATGATGTGTGGAAGGATGAGTTAAATTATGCGTGGAATGATGTTTGAATAGATGTGTGGAATGATGTGTGGAATGATGTGCTGAATGACGTGTGGAATGATCTGTGAAATGATGTGTGGAATGACGTGTGGAATGAGGTATGGAATGATGTGTGGAATGAGTTGTGGAATGATGTGTGGAATATTGTGTGCAATGATGTGTGGAATGTGGTGTGGAATGATGGGTGGAATGTTGTGTGGAATGAAGTGTGGAATGATATTTGTAATGATGTATGGAATGAGGTTTGGAATTATTTGTTGAATGATGTGTGGATTGATATATGGAATGAGGTGTCGAATGCTGTGTGTAATGATGTGTGGAATGAAGTGTGGAATGATGTGTGGAATGATGTGTGGAATGATGTGTGGAATGAGGTGTGGAATCATGTTCGTAATGATGTGGAGAATGATGTGTGGAATGATATGCATAATGATGTCCGAATAATGTGTGGAATGATGTTTGGAATGATGTGTGGAATGATGTGTGCAATGAGGTGTGGAATGATGTATGGGATGAGGTGCGGAATGATGTGCGGAATTATATGCGGAATGACGTGTGGAATGACGGGTGGAATGAGGTGTGGAATGATGTGTGGGATGAGGTGTGGAATGATATGTGGAATGACATGCGGAATTATATGGGGAATGAAATGTGGAGTGATGTGTGGAATGATGTGTGGAATGATGTGTAGAATGATGTGTCGAATGATGTGTGGAATGATGTGTGGAATGATGTACGGAATGATTTGTGGAATGATGTGTGGAAAGATGTGTTGAATGTGGTGCGGAATGATGTGCGGAATGAGACGTAGTATGTTGCGTGGAATGATGTGTTGTAATGAGGAGTGGAATGATGGGGTGAAAGAAGTGTGCAATGTTGTGTGGAATGATGTGTGGAATTAGGTGTGGAATGCTGTGTGGAATGATGTGTGGAATGTTGTGTGGAATGATGTGTGGAATGAGGTGTGGAATGATGTGTAGGATGATGTGTGGAATGAGGTGTGGAATGATGTGTGGGATGAGGTGTGGAATGATGTGCAGAATGATGTGTGGAATTATGTGCGGAATGACGTGTGGAATGAGGTGTAGAATAATGTGTGGGATGAGGTGTGGAATGATATGTGGAATGACATGCGGAATGATGTGTGGAATGGTGTGTGGAATGAGATGTAGAATGAGGTGTGGAATTAGTGTGGAATGATGTCTGGAATAAGTTGTGGAATGATGTGTGGAATGATGTGTGGAATGAGGTTTGGAATGAAATGGGAAATGAAATGTGG
The DNA here is from genome assembly GCF_044704955.1 of Pristiophorus japonicus. Classification (NCBI taxonomy): domain Eukaryota; kingdom Metazoa; phylum Chordata; class Chondrichthyes; family Pristiophoridae; genus Pristiophorus; species Pristiophorus japonicus. Next base: position 22,639 of record NW_027251613.1, on the reverse strand, counting down.
AAGGATGTGTGGAATGATGTGTGGAATGATGTGCAAAATGATGTGTGGAATGATGTGTGGAATGATGTGTGGAATGATGTGCGGAATGATGTATGAAATGATGTGTGGATAGAATTGTTGAATGAGGTTTGGATTGAGGTGCGGAATGAGGCACAGATTGATGCGTGGAATAATGTGTGGTCATGAGGAATGGAATGATGGGGTGAATGAAGTGTGCAATGTTGTGTGGAATGAGGGGTGGAATGAGGTGTGGAATGCTGTGTGGAATAATGTGTGGAATGTTGTGTGGAATGATGTGTTGGACGACGTGTGGAATGATATGCGGAATGATGTGTGAAATGTTGTTTGGAATGAGGTGTGGAATGAGGTATTGAATGAGGTGTGGAATGAAGTGTGGAATGATGTGGGGAATGATGTGTGGAATGAGATGTCGAATGATGTGTGGAATGATGTGTGGAATGATGTGTGGCATGAGGTCTGAAATGAGGTGCGGAATGATGTGCGGAAGGATGTGCGGAATTACGTGCGGAATGACGTATGAAATGTCGTGTGGAATGAGATGTGGAATGCTGAGTGGAATGAGGTGTAGTATGATGTGTGGAATGCTGTTTGCAATGATGTGAGGAATGATGTGTGAAATGATGTTTGGAAAGATAAGTGAAATGATGTGTGGAATGAGGCGTGGAATGAGGCGTGGAATGATGTTTGGAATAAGGTGTGGAATGATGTGTGGAATGAGGTGCGGAATGATGTGTGAAATGATGTGTGGAATGACGTGTGAAATGATGTTTGAAATGGTGTGTGGAATGATGTGTGGAATGATGTGTGGAAAGATGTGTTGAATGAGGCGTGGAATGACGTGCGGAATGATGTGTGGAACGATGTGTGGAATGAGGTGTGGAATGTTGTGTTAAAATATGAGTGGAATGATGTTTGGAATGAGGTGTGGAATGACGTGTGGAATGATGTGTGGAATGATGTGTGGAATGATGTGTGGAATGAGGTGTGGAATGTAGTGTGGAATGATGTGTGGAATGATGTTTGGAATGAGGTGTGGAATGACGTGTGGAATGATGTGTGGAATGATGTGTGGAATGATGAGTGGAATGATGTAAGGAATGAGGTGTGAAATGATGTGTGGAATGAGATGTGGAATGAGGTGTGGAATGATGTGTGGAATGAGGTGTGGAATGATGTGTGGACTGATGTGTGGAATGTTGTGAGGAATGATGTGTGGAATGAGTTGTGGAATGAGGTGTGGAATAAGGTGTGGAATGAGGTGTGGAATGATGTGTGGAATGATGTGTGGAATGTTGTGTAGAATGATGTGTGGAATGATGTGTGGAATGATATGTGGACTGAAGTGTGGAATGAGTTGTGGAATGAGGTGTGGAACAATGTGTGGAATGATGTTTTGAATGAGGTGTGGAATGATGTGTGGAATGGTGTGTGGACTGATGTGTGGTATGTTGTGTAGAATGATGTGTGGAATGATGTGTGGAATGATGTGTGGACTGAAGTATGGAATGAGTTGTGGAATGAGGTGTGTAACGATGTGTGGAATGATGTGTGGAATGATGTGTGGAATGAGGTGTTGATGGTTTTGTGGCATGACGTATGGAATGATGTGCCGAATGATGTGTGGAATGATGTGTGGAATGTTGAGTGGAATGATGTGTGGAATGACGTGCAGAATGATGTTTGAAATGATGTGTGGAATGATGTGTGGAATGATGTGTGCAATGTTATGTGGAATGATGTGTGGAATGATGTGTGGAATGATGTGTGGAATGAGGTCTGGAATGATGTTTCGATATCTGTGGATGATCTTTGGAATGATGTGTGGAATGATAAAGAATGATGTGTGGAATGATGTGTGGAATGAGGTGTAGGATGATGTGTGGAATGATGTGTGAAATTATGTTTGGAAAGATGTGTGGAATGATGTTTGGAAAGATGAGTGAAATGATGTGTGGAATGAGGTGTGGAATGATGGGTGGAATGCTGTGTGGAATGAGGTGTGGAATGATGTGTGGAATGAGGTGTGGAATGATATGTGGAATGATGAGTGGAACGATGTGTGGAATGATGTGTGGAATGATGTGTGGAATTATGTGTGGAATGAGGTGTGGAATGAGGTGTGGAATGATGTGTGGACTGATGTGTGGAATGTTGTGTAGAATGATGTGTGGAATGATGTGTGGAATGATGTGTGGACTGAATTGGAATGAGTTGTGGAATGAGGTGTGGAATGATGAGTGGAATGATGTGTGGAATGATGTGTGGAATGGTGTGTGGAATAATGAGTGGAATGATGTATGGAATGATGTGTGGAATGATGAGTGGAACGATGTGTGGAATGAGATGTGGAATGATGTGTGGAATGATGAGTGGAACAATGTGTGGAATGATGTGCAGAATGGTGTGTGGAATGATGAGTGGTATGATGTGTCGAATGATGTGTGGAATGAGGTGTGGAATGATGTGTGGAATGAGATGTGGAATGATGTGTGGAATGATGAGTGGAACAATGTGTGGAATGATGTGCGGAATGGTGTGTGGAATGATGTGTGGAATGATGTGCGGAATGAAATGTGGAATGATGTGTGGAATGATGTGTGGAATGAGGTGTGGAATGTGGTTTGGAATGATGTGTGAAATGAGGTTTGGAGGGATGTGAGGACTGATGTGTGGAATGTTGTGTGGAATGATGTGTGGAATGATGTGTGGAATGAGGTAAGGAAAGATGTGTGGGATGAGGTGTGGATTGATTTCCGGAAAGATGTGCGGAATTATGTGCGGAATGATGTGTGGAATGATGTGTGGAATGAGCTGTGAATGATGTGTCGAATTATGTGTGCAATGATGTGTGGAATGACGTGTGAAATGATGTTTGGAAAGATGAGTGAAATGATGTGTGGAATGAGGCGTGGAATGATACGTGTAATGATGTCTGGAATGATGTGTTGAATGAAGGGTGGAATGATGTGTGGAATGAAGGGTGGAATGATGTGTGGAATGATGTGTGGAATGATGTGTGGAATGAGATGTGGAATGAGCTGTGGAATGATGTGCGGAATGATGTGTGGATTCATGGGTGGATTGATGTGTGGATGATGTGTGGAATGAGGTGTTGAATGAGGTGTGGATTGATATGTGGAATGATGTGTGGAATGAGGTGTGGAATGATGTTTTGAATGTAGTGTGCAATAATGTTTGGAATGATGTGTGGAATGATGTATGGAAAGAGATGAGGAATGAGGTGTGCAATGATGTGTGGAATGTTATGTGGAATGATGTGTGGAATGATGTGTGGAATGAGGTGTAGGATGATGTGTGGAATGATGTGTGAAATGATGTTTGGAAAGATGTGTGGAATGATGTTTGGAAAGATGAGTGAAATGATGTGTGGAATGAGGTGTGGAATGAGGCATGGACTGATGCGTGGAATGCTGTGTGGAAAGTTGTGTGGAATGAGGTGTGAATGATGTGTGGAATGATGTGTGCAATGATGTTTGGAAAGATGAGTGAAATGATGTGTGGAATGTGGTGGGGAATGAGGCGTGGAATGATGCGTGGAATGAGTTGTGGAATGATGTGTGGAATGATGTTTGGAATGAGGTGTGGAATGAGGCGTGGAATGATGCGTGGAATGATGTGTGGAATGATGTGTGGAATGATGGGTGGAATGCTGTGTTCAAAGAGGTGTGTACTGATGTGTGGAATGAGGTTTGGAAAGATGTGTGGAATGATGAGTGGAACGATGTGTGGAATGATGTGTGGAATGATGTGTGGAATGAGGTGTAGAACGATGTGTGGAATGAGGTGTGGAATGATGTGTGCAATGTTGAGTGGAACAATGTGTGGAATGATGTTTGGAAAGATGTCGGGAATGATGTGTTGAATGATGTGTGGCATGACGTGTGGAATGATGTTTGGAATGATGTGTGGAATGATGTGTCGAATGAGTTGTGGAATGATGTGTGGACTGATGTGTGGAATGTTGTGTAGAATGATGTGTGGAATGATGTTTGGAATGATGTGTGGACTGAAGTGTGGAATGAGTTGTGGAATGAGGTGTGGAATGATGTGTGGAATGATGTGTGGAATGATGTGTGGAATGATGTGTTCAATGATTTGTGGCATGACGTGTGGAATGTTGTGCGGAATGATGTGTGGAATGATGTGTGGAGTGATGTGCGGAATGAAGTGTGGAATGATGTGTGGAATGATGTGTGGAATGAGGTGTGGAATGTGGTGTGGAATGATGTGTGAAATGAGGTGTGGAGGGATATGTGGACTGATGTGTGGAATGTTGTGGGGAATGATGTGCGGAATGATGTGTGGAATGATCTGTGGAAAGAAGTGTGGAATGATGTGTGAAATTAGGTGTGGAAAGATGTGTGGGATGATGTGTGGATTGATTTGCGGAAAGATGTGCGGAAATATGTGCGGAATGATGTGTGGAATGATGTGTGGAGTGATGTGTGGAATGATGTGTTGAATGTTGTATGAAATGATGTCTGGAAGGATGTGCAGAATGGTGTTTGAAATGAGGTGTAGTATGATGTGTGGAATGATGTGTGAAATTATGTTTGGAAACATGTGTGGAATGACGTTTGGAAAGATGAGTGAAATCATGTGTGGAATGAGTTGTGGAATGAGGCGTGGAATGAATCGTGGAATGCTGTGTGGAACGTTGTGTGGAATGAGCTGTGAATGATGTGTGGAATTATGTGTGCAATGATGTGTGGAATGATGTCTGGAATGTTGTGTGGAATGATGTATGGAAGGATGTGCAGAATGGTGTTTGAAATGATGTGTGGAATGATGTGTGGAATGTTGTGTGCAATGTTATGTGGAATGATGTCTGGAATAATGTGTGGAATGATGTGTGGAATGAGGTGTAGAATGATGTGTGGATATCTGTGGATGATCTGTGGAATGAGGTGTGGAATCATATGTGGAATGATTTGTAGAATGATGTGTGGAATGAGGTGTAGTATGATGTATGGAATGATGTGTGAAATGATGTGTGGAATGATGTGTGGAATGACGTTTGGAAAGATGAGTGAAATGATGTGTGGAATGAGTTGTGGAATGAGGCGTGGAATGATACGTGGAATGATGTCAGGAATGATGTGTGGAATGAAGGTTGGAATGATGTGTGGAATGAGGTGTGGAATGATGTGTGGAATGATGTTTGGAATGAGGTGTGGAATGAGGAGTGGAATGATGCGTGTAATGATGTGTGGAATGATGTATAGAATGATAGATGGAATGATGTGTGGAATGCTCTGTGGAATGATGTGTGGAATGAGGTGTGGAGTGATGTGTGGAATGATGTGTGGAATGATGTGTGGAATGTTGTGTGGAATGATGTGTGGAATGATGTGTGGAATGAGGTGTGGAATGATGTGTGGAATGAAGTGTAGAATGATGTGTGGAATGAGGTGTGAAATGAGGTGTGGAGGGATATGTGGACTGATGTGTGGAATGTTGTGTGGAATGATGTGTGGAATGATGTGTGGAATGATCTGTGGAAAGAAGTGTGGAATGATGTGTGAAATGAGGTGTGGAAAGATGTGTGGGATGATGTGTGGATTGATTTGCGGAAAGATGTGCGGAATTATGTGTGGAATAATGTGTGGAATGATGTGTGGAATGATGTGTGGAATGATGTGTGGCATGTTGTGTTTAATGATGTGTGCAATGTTATGTGGAATGATGTCTGGAATAATGTGTGGAATGAAGGTTGGAATGATGTGTGGAATGAGGTGTGGAATGATGTGTGGAATGATGTTTGGAATGAGGTGTGGAATGAGGAGTGGAATGATGCGTGTAATGATGTGTGGAATGATGTATAGAATGATAGATGGAATGATGTGTGGAATGCTCTGTGGAATGATGTGTGGAATGAGGTGTGGAGTGATGTGTGGAATGATGTGTGGAATGATGTGTGGAATGTTGTGTGGAATGATGTGTGGAATGATGTGTGGAATGAGGTGTGGAATGATGTGTGGAATGAAGTGTAGAATGATGTGTGGAATGAGGTGTGAAATGAGGTGTGGAGGGATATGTGGACTGATGTGTGGAATGTTGTGTGGAATGATGTGTGGAATGATGTGTGGAATGATCTGTGGAAAGAAGTGTGGAATGATGTGTGAAATGAGGTGTGGAAAGATGTGTGGGATGATGTGTGGATTGATTTGCGGAAAGATGTGCGGAATTATGTGTGGAATGATGTGTGGAATGATGTGTGGAATGATGTGTGGAATGATGTGTGGCATGTTGTGTTTAATGATGTGTGCAATGTTATGTGGAATGATGTCTGGAATAATGTGTGGAATGATCTGTGGAATGATAAGCGGAAAGATGTGTGGAATGATGTGCGGAATGTTGTGTGGAATGATGTTTCGAATGATGTGTGGAATGATGTGTGGAATTAAGTGTGGAATGATGGGTGGAATGAGGTGTGGAATGAGGTTTGGAATGATGTGTGGAATGATGTGTGGAATTATGCGTGGAATGAGGTGTTGAATGCTGTGTGGAATGATGTGGAGATGATGTGTGGAATGATGCTTTGAATGAAGTGTGGAAATATATGTTCTATGATGTATGGAATGATGTGTGGAATGATGTGTGAAATGAGGCATGGAATAATGCATGGAATGATGTTTGGAATGATGTGTGGAATGAGGTGTGGAATGATGTGTGGAATGAGTTGTGAAATGTTGTGTGGAATGAGGTGTGGAATGATGTGTGGAATGAGGTGTGGAATGATGTGTGGTATGATGTGTGGAATGAGGTGTCGAATGATGTGTGGTATGATGTTTATATGACGTGTGGAATGATGTGTGGAATGATGTGTGGAATGAGGTGTGGAATGATGCGTAGAATGATGAGTGGAATGAGGTGTGGAATGAGGTTTGGAATTAGCTGTGGAATGATGTGTGGAATGATGTGTGGAATGATGTGTGGAATGATTTGTGGAATGATATGTAGAATGAGGTGTGGAATGATGTGTGGAATGAGGTGTGCAAGGATGTGTAGAATTATGTGTGGAATGAGATGTGGAATGATATGTGGAATGACGTGTGGAAAATGCATGGAATGATTTGTGGAATGATGAGTGGAATGATGTTTGGAATAAGGTGTGGAATGATGCGTGGAATGATGAGCGGAATGATGTGTGGAATGATGTGCAGGATGATGTGTGGAATGATGTTTGGAATGAAGTGCGGAATTTGTGTGGAATGATGTGTGGAATGAGGTGTGGAATGATGTGTGGAATGATGTGTGGAATGATGTGTGTGATGATGTGTGGAATGATATGTGGAATGATGTGTGGAATGATGTTTGGAATAAGGTGTGGAATGATGTGTGGAATGAGGTGTGGAATGATGTGTGGAATGATGTGAGGAATTATGTGTGGAATGAGGTGTGGAATGATGTGTGGAATGATGTGTGGAATGATGTGTTGAATGATGCTTTGAAAGAAGTGTGGAAATATATGTTGTATGATGAGTGGAATGATGTGTGGAATGATGTGTGGAATGATGTGTAGAACGATGAGTGGAATGAGGTGTGGAATGACGTTTGGAATGAGCTGTGGAATGATGTGTGGAATGATGAGTGGAATGATGTTTGGAATAAGGTGTGGAATGATGTGTGGAATGATGCGTGGAATTATGTGCAGAATGAGGTGTGCAAGGATGTTTAGAATTATGTGTGGAATGAGATGTGGAATGATATGTGGAATGATGTGTGGAATGAGGTTTTGAATGAGCTGTGGAATAATGATTGGAATGATGTTTGTAATAAGGTGTGGAATGAATCGTGGAATGATGTGTGGAATGATGTGTGGAATGAGGTGTGGAATGATGTGTGGAAAGATGTGTGGAATGATGTGTGTGATGTTGTTTGGAATGATATGAGGAATGATGTGTGGAATGTGTGGAATAAGGTGTGTAATGATGTGTGGAATGATGTGTGGAATGATGTGTGGAATGATGCGTGGAATGATGTGTGGAATTATGTGTGGAATGAGGTGTGGAATGCTGTGAGGAATGATGTTTAGAATGACGTGTGGAATGATGCTAGGAATCAAGTGTGGAAATATATGTTGTATGATGTCTGGAATGATGTGTGGAATCATGTGTGAAATGATGTGTGGAATGATGTCTGGAATGATCTGTGAAATGATATGGGGAATGAGGTGTGCAAGGATGTGTAGAATCATGTGTGTAATGAGGTGTTTATTTATATGTGGAATGAGGTGTGGAATGAGGTGTGGAATGATGTTTGGAATGAAGTGTGGAATTTGTAGGAATGATGTGTGGAATGATGTTTGGAATGAGTTGTGGAATGATGTGTGGAATGATGTGAGGAATGATGTTTCGAGTGATGTGTGGAATGATGTGTGGAATGATTTCTGAAGTGTTGTGTGGAATGATGTGTGGAATGGTGTGTGGAATCATGAGTGAAATTATACGTGGAATGATGTTTGGATAGATGTGTGGAATGATGTGTGGAATGAATTGCTGAATGATGTGTGGAATGATGGGTGAAATGTTGTGTGGAATGAAGTGTGGAATGATATTTGGAATGATGTATGGAATGAGGTGTGGAATGATTTGTGGAATGATATGTGGAATGATATATGGAATGAGGTGTCAAATGCTGTGTGTAATGATGTGTGGACTGAAGTGTGGAATGATGTGTGGAATGATGTGTGGAATGATGTATGGAATGAGGTGCGGAATGAGGTGTGGAATGATGTGTGGAATGATGTTTGGGATGAGTTGTGGAATGATGTATGGAATGATGTGAGGAATGATGTTTCGATTGATGTGTGGAATGATGTGTGGAATGATTTGTGAAGTGTTGTGTGGAATGATGTGTGGAATGGTGTGTGGAATGATGAGTGAAATTATACGTGGAATGATGTTTGGATAGATGTGTGGAATGATGTGTGGAATGATGTGCTGAATGCTGTGTGGAATGATGGGTGAAATGTTGTGTGGAATGAAGTGTGGAATGACATTTGGAATGATGTATGGAATGAGGTGTGGAATGATTTGTGGAATGATGTGTGGAATGATATATGGAATGAGGTCTCGAATGCTGTGTGTAATGATGTGTGGAATGAAGTGTGGAATGATGTGTGGAATGAAGTGTGGAATGATGTATGGAATGAGGTGTGGAATGAGGTGTGGAATGAGGTGTGGATTGATGTGTGGAACGATGTGTGGAATTATGAGTGGAATGAGGTGTGGAATGATTCGTGGAATGATGTGTGGAATGATGTGTGGAATGAGGTGTGGAATGATGTTTGGAATGTTGTGTGCAATAATGTGTGGAATGATGTGTGGAATGATGTATGGAAAGAGATGAGGAATTTGGTGTGGAATGATGTGTGGAATGATGTGTGGAATGCTGTGTGGAATGAAGTATGGAATGATGTGTGGAATAAGTTGTGGAATGATGTGTGGAATGAGTTGTGGAATGAGGTGTGGAATGTTGTGTGCAATGATGCATGGAATGAGGTGTGGAATGATTTGTGGAATGATGTGTGGAATGATATATGGAATGAGGTTTCGAATGCTGTGTGTAATGATGTGTGGACTGAAGTGTGGAATGATGTGTGGAATGAAGTGTGGAATGATATTTGGAATGATGTATGGAATGAGGTGTGGAATGATTTGTGGAATGATGTGTGGAATGATATATGGAATGAGGTGTCGAATGCTGTGTGTAATTTTGCGTGGAATGAAGTGTGGAATGATGTGTGGAATGATGTGTGGAATGGTGTATGGAATGAGGTGTGGAATGAGGTGTGGAATGAGTCGTCGATTGATGTGTGGAACGATGTGTGGAATTATGACTGGAATGATGTTTGGAATGATGTATGGAATGCTGTGTGTAATGAAGTGCGGAATGAAGTGTGGAATGAAGTGTGGAATGATGTGTGGAATGATGTGTGGATGATGTGTGGAATGAGGTGTAGAATGAGGTGTGGATTGATATGTGGAATGATGTGTGGAATGATGAGTGAAACGAGGCATGGAATGATGTGTGGAATTATGTGTAGAATGATGTGTGGAATGGCGTGTGGAATGAGTTGTGGAATGATGTGTGGAATGTGGTTTGGAATGATGTGTGGAATGATGTATGGAATGATGAGTGGAATGATGTTTCGAATAAGGTGTGGAATGATGTGTGTAATGATGTGCGGAATGATGTCTGGAATGTTGTGCAGAATTATGTGTGGAATGATGTTTGGAACGATGTGTGGAATATGTGAGGACTGATGTGTGGAATGATGTGTGGAGTGATGTGTGGAATGATGTTTGGAATGCTGTGTGGAATGTGATGCGGAATGATGTGTGGAATGATGTGTGGCATGATGTGTCGAGTGAGACGTGGAATGAGGGTTGGAATGATGTGTGGAATGATGTGTGGAATGACGTGTGGAATGAGTTGTGGAATGATGTGTGGAATGATGTGTGGAATGATGTGTGGACTGAGATGTGGAATGAGCTGTGGAATGATGTGCGGAATGATGTGTGGATTCATGGGTGGAATGATGTGTGGCTGATGTGTGGAATGAGGTGTTGAATGAGGTGTGGATTGATATGTGGAATGATGTGTGGAATGAGATGTGGAATGATGTTTGGAATGTTTTGTGCAATAATGTATGGAATGATGTGTGGAATGATGTATGGAAAGAGATGAGGAATGAGGTGTACAATGATGTGTGGAATGATATGTGGAATGATGTGTGGAATGATGTGCGGAATGAGGTGTAGGATGATGTATGGAATGATGTGTGAAATGATGTTTGGAAAGATGTGTGGAATGATGTTTGGAAAGATGAGTGAAATGATGTGTGGAATGAGGTGTGGAATGAGGCATGGACTGATGCGTGGAATGCTGTGTGGAAAGTTGTGTGGAATGAGGTGTGAATGATGTGTGGAATGATGTGTGCAATGATGTGTGGAATGATGTGTGGAATGATGTTTGGAAAGATGAGTGAAATGATGTGTGGAATGTGGTGAGGAATGAGGCGTGGAATGATGCGTGGAATGATGTGTGGAATGATGTGAGGAATAATGGGTGGAATGATGTGTGGAATGAGTTGTGGAATGATGTGTGGAATGATGTTTGGAATGAGGTGTGGAATGAGGCGTGGAATGATGCGTGTAATGATGTGTGGAATGATGTATAGAATGATAGATGGAATGATATGTGGAATGAGGTGTGGAATGATGTGTGTAATAATGTGTGGAATGAAGTGTCGAATGAGGTGTGGAATGATGTGTGGACTGAAGTGTGGAATGTTGTGTAGAATGATGTGTGGAATGCTGTTTGGAATGATGTGTGGACTGAAGTGTGGAATGAGTTGTGGAATGAGGTGTGGAATTATGTGTGGAATGAGATGTGGAATGATGTGTGGAATGATGAGTGGAACGATGTGTGGAATGATGTGTGGAATGATGTGTGGAATGATGTGTTGAATGATTTGTGGCATGACGTGTGGAATGTTGTGCGGAATGATGTTTGGAATGATGTGTGGAGTGATGTGCGGAATGAAGTGTGGAATGATGTGTGGAATGATGTGTGGAATGAGGTGTGGAATGTGGTGTGGAATGATGTGTGAAATGAGGTGTGGAGGGATATGTGGACTGATGTGTGGAATGTTGTGTGGAATGATGTGTGGAATGATGTGTGGAATGATCTGTGGAAAGAAGTGTGGAATGATGTGTGAAATGAGGTGTGGAAAGATGTGTGGGTTGATGTGTGGATTGATTTGCGGAAAGATGTGCGGAAATATGTGCGGAATGATGTGTGGAATGATGTGTGGAGTGATGTGTGGAATGATGTGTGGAATGTTGTGTGGAATGATGTCTGGAATAATGTGTGGAATGATGTGTGGAATGAGGTGTGGAATGATGTGTGGATATCTGTGGATGATCTGTGGAATGAGGTTTGGAATCATATGTGGAATGATGCGTAGAATGATGTGTGGAATGATGTGAGGAATAATGTGTGGAATGATGTGTGGAATGATGTTTGGAATGAGGTGTGGAATGAGGAGTGGAATGATGCGTGGAATGATGTGTGGAATGATGTGAGCAATAATGTGTGGAATTATGTGTGGAATGAGGTGTGGAATGATGTGTGGAATGTTGTGTGGAATGATGTGTGAAATGAGGTGTGGAGGGATATGTGGACTGATGTGTGGAATGTTGTGTGGAATGATGTGTGGAATGATGTGTGGAATGATCTGTGGAAAGAAGTGTGGAATGATGTGTGAAATGAGGTGTGAAAAGATGTGCGGGATGATGTGTGGATTGATTTGCGGAAAGATGTGCGGAATTATGTGCGGAATGATGTGTGGAATGATGTGTGGAATGATGTGTGGAATGATGTGTGGAATGTTGTGTGGAATGATGTGTGCAATGTTATGTGGAATGATGTCTGGAATAATGTGTGGAATGATGTGTGGAATGAGGTGTGGAATGATGTGTGGATATCTGTGGAAGATCTGTGGAATGAGGTGTGGAATCATATGAGGAATGATGTGTAGAATGATGTGTGGAATGAGGTGTAGTATGATGTGTGGAATGATGAGTGGAATGATGTTTCGAATAAGGTGTGGAATGATGTGTGTAATGATGTGCGGAATGATGTCTGGAATGTTGTGCAGAATGATGTGTGGAATGATGTTTGGAACGATGTGTGGAATATGTGAGGACTGATGTGTGGAATGATGTGTGGAGTGATGTGTGGAATGATGTTTGGAATGCTGTGTGGAATGTGTTGCGGAATGATGTGAGGAATGATGTGTGGCATGATGTGTCGAGTGAGACGTGGAATGAGGGTTGGAATGATGTGTTGAATGATGTGTGGAATCACGTGTGGAATGAGTTGTGGAATGATGTGTGGAATGATGTGTGGAATGATGTGTGGACTGAGATGTGGAATGAGCTGTGGAATGATGTGCGGAATGATGTGTGGCTGATGTGTGGAATGAGGTGTTGAATGAGGTGTGGATTGATATGTGGAATGATGTGTGGAATGAGATGTGGAATGATGTTTGGAATGTTGTGTGCAATAATGTGTGGAATGATGTGTGGAATGATGTCTGGAAAGAGATGAGGAATGAGGTGTGCAATGATGTGTGGAATGATATGTGGAATGATGTGTGGAATGATGTGCGGAATGAGGTGTAGGATGATGTATGGAATGATGTGTGAAATGATGTTTGAAAAGATGTGTGGAATGATGTTTGGAAAGTATGTGAAATGATGTGTGGAATGAGGTGTGGAATGAGGCATGGACTGATGCGTGGAATGCTGTGTGGAAAGTTGTGTGGAATGAGGTGTGAATGATGTGTGGAATGATGTGTGCAATGATGTGTGGAATGATGTGTGGAATGATGTTTGGAAAGATGAGTGAAATGATGTGTGGAATGTGGTGAGGAATGAGGCGTGGAATGATGCGTGGAATGATGTGTGGAATGATGTGAGGAATAATGGGTGGAATGATGTGTGGAATGAGTTGTGGAATGATGTGTGGAATGATGTTTGGAATGAGGTGTGGAATGATGTGTGGAATGATGCGAGTAATGATGTGTGGAATGATGTATAGAATGATAGATGGAATGATATGTGGAATGAGGTGTGGAATGATGTGTGTAATGATGTGTGGAATGAAGTGTCGAATGAGGTGTGGAATGATGTGTGGACTGATGTGTGGAATGTTGTGTAGAATGATGTGTGGAATGCTGTTTGGAATGATGTGTGGACTGAAGTGTGGAATGAGTTGTGGAATGAGGTGTGGAATTACGTGTGGAATGAGATGTGGAATGATGTGTGGAATGATGAGTGGAACGATGTGTGGAATGATGTGTGGAATGATGTGTGGAATGATGTGTTGAATGATTTGTGGCATGACGTGTGGAATGTTGTGCGGAATGATGTTTGGAATGATGTGTGGAGTGATGTGAGGAATGAAGTGTGGAATGATGTGTGGAATGATGTGTGGAATGAGGTGTGGAATGTGGTGTGGAATGATGTGTGAAATGAGGTGTGGAGGGATATGTGGACTGATGTGTGGAATGTTGTGTGGAATGATGTGTGGAATGATGTGTGGAATCATCTGTGGAAAGAAGTGTGGAATGATGTGTGAAATGAGGTGTGGAAAGATGTGTGGGTTGATGTGTGGATTGATTTGCGGAAAGATGTGCGGAAATATGTGCGGAATGATGTGTGGAATGATGTGTGGAGTGATGTGTGGAATGATGTTTGGAATGAGGTGTGGAATGAGGAGTGGAATGATGCGTGGAATGTTGTGTGGAATGATGTGAGGAATAATGTGTGCAATTATGTGTGGAATGAGGTGTGGAATGATGTGCGGAATGATGTTTGGAATGAGGTGTGGAATGAGGAGTGGAATGATGCGTGTAATGATGTGTGGAATGATGTATAGAATGATAGATGGAATGATGTGTGGAATGCTGTGTGGAATGATGTGTGGAATGAGATGTGGAATGATGTGTGTAATGATGTGTGGAATGATGTGTGGAATGTTGTGTGGAATGATGTGTGGAATGATGTGTGGAATGAGGTGTGGAATGATGTGTTGAATGAAGTGTAGAATGATGTGTGGAATGAGGTGTGAAATGAGGTGTGGAGGGATATGTGGACTGATGTGTGGAATGTTTTGTGGAATGATGTGTGGAATGATGTGTGGAATGATCTGTGGAAAGAAGTGTGGAATGATGTGTGAAATGAGGTGTGAAAAGATGTGCGGGATGATGTGTGGATTGATTTGCGGAAAGATGTGCGGAATTATGTGCGGAATGATGTGTGCAATGATGTGTGGAATGATGTGTGGAATGTTGTGTGGAATGATGTGTGAAATGAGGTGTGGAATGTTGTGTGGAATGAAGTGTAGAATGATGTGTGGAATGAGGTGTGAATGAAGTGTGGAATGATGTGTGGATATCTGTGGATGATCTGTGGAATGAGGTGTGGAATCATATGTGGAATGATGTGTCGAATGATGTGTGGAATGAAGTGTAGTATGATGTGTGGAATGATGTGTGAAATTATGTTTGGAAAGATGTGTGGAATGACGTTTGGTAAGATGAGTGAAATGATGTGTGGAATGTGCTGTGGAATGAGGCGTGGAATGATGCGTGGAATACTGTGTGGAAAGTTGTGTGGAATGAGCTGTGAATGATGTGTGGAATTATGTGTGCAATGATGTGTGGAATGACGTGTGGAATGATGTTAGGAAAGATGAGTGAATTGATGTGTGGAATGTGGTGAGGAATGAGGCGTGGAATGATACGTGTAATGATGTCAGGAGTGATGTGTGGAATGAAGGGTGGAATGATGTGTGGAATGAGGTGTGGAATGATGTGTGAAATGATGTGTGGAATGAGGTGTGGAATGAGGAGTGGAATGATGCGTGTAATGATGTGTGGAATGATGTATAGAATGATAGATGGAATGATATGTGGAATGAGGTGTGGAATGATGTATGTAATGATGTGTGGAATGATGTGTGGAATGTTGCGTGGAATGATGTGTGGAATGATGTGTGAAATGAGGTGTGGAATGTTGTGTGGAATGAAGTGTAGAATGATGTGTGGAATGAGGTGTGAATGAAGTGTGGAATGATGTGTCGAATGAGGTGTGGAATGATGTGTGGAATGTTGTGTGGAATGATGTGTGGAATGATGTGCAGGTTGATGTTTGAAATTATGTGTGGAATGATGTGTGGAATGATGTGTGGATATCTATGGATGATCTGTGGAATGAGGTGTGGAATGATGAGCGGAATGAGCTGTGGAATGATGTGCGGAATGATGTGCGGAATTACGTGCGGAATGACGTGTGGAATGATGTGTGGAATGAGGTGTAGTATGATGTGTGGAATGATGTGTGCAATGATGTGTGGAATGATGTTTGGAATGATGTTTGGAAAGATGAGTGAAATGATGTGTGGAATGAGGTGTGGAATGATGTGTGGAATGATGGGTGGAATGATATGTGGAATGAGGTGTGAAATAATGTGGGGAATGATATGTGGAATGAGCTGTGTAATGAGGTGTTGAATGAGATGTAGAATGATGTGTTGAAAGATGTGTGTAAAGACGTGTGGAATGAAGCGCGCAATCATGTGTGGAATGATGCGTGGAATAATGTGTGGAAAGATGAGTGGAATGAAGTGTGGAATGTCGTGTGGAATGATGTATGGGATTACGTGTGGAACGAGGTGTGGAATGAGGTGTGCAATAAGGAATGGAATGATGAGTGGAATGATGTGTGGAATTATGTGTGGAATAAGGTGTGGAATGATGCGTGGAATGATGTGCGAAATGATGCGTGGAATGAAGTGCAGGATGATGTGTGGAATGATGTTTCGAATGAAGTGCGGAATTTGTGTTGAATGATGTGTGGAATGAGGTGTGAAATGATGTGTGGAATGATGTGTGGAATGATGTGCGTGATGATGTGTGGAATGATATGTGGAATGATGTGTGGAATGATGTGAGAATAAGGTGTGGAATGATGTGTGGAATGATGGGTGGAATGATGTGTGGAATGATGTGTGTGATGATGTGTGGAATGATATGTGGAATGATGTGTGGAATGATGTGAGAATAAGGTGTGGAATGATGTGTGGAATGATGGGTGGAATGATGTGTGGAATGATGTGTGGAATGATGTGTGGAATTATGTGTGGAATGAGGTGTGGAATGACGTGTGAAATGATGTGTAGAATGATGTGTTGAATGATCCTTTGAACGAAGTGTGGAAATATATGTTGTATGATGTGTGGAATGATGTGTGGAATGATGTGTGGAATTATGTGTGGAATTATGTGTAGAATGAGGTGTGGAATGCCGTGTGGAATGACGTGTAGAATGGTGTGTGGAATGATGCTTTGAATGAAGTGTGGAAATATATGTTGTATGATGTGTGGAATGATGTGAGGAATGATTTGTGGAATGAGGTGTGGAATGAGGTGTGGAATGATGTGTGGAATGATGTGTGGAATGATGTGTGGAATGATGTGTAGAACGATGAGAGGAATGACGTGTGGAATGAGGTTTGGAATGAGCTGTGGAATGAAGTGTGGAATAATGTGTGGAATGATGTTTGGAATGATGTGTGGAATGACATGTGGAATGATGTGAGGAATGATGTGTGGAATGAGGTGTGCAAGGATGTGTAGAATTATGTGTGTAATGAGATGTGTAATGATATGTGGAATGAGGTATGGAATGAGGTATGGAATGATGTGTGGAATGATGACTGGAATGATGTTTGGAATAGGTTGTGGAATGATGTGTGGAATGATGCGTGGAATGACGTGCAGAATGATGTGTGGAATGATGTGTGGAATGATGTTTGGAATCAAGAGTGGAATTTATGTGGATTGATGTGAGGAATGAGGTGTGGAATGATGTGTGGAATGATGTGTGGAATGATGTGTGTGATGATGTGTGGAATGATATGAGGAATGATGTGTGGAATGTGTGGAATGATGTTTGGAATACTGTGTGGAATGATGTGTAGAATGATGTGTGGAATGATGCTATGAATCAAGTGTGGAAATATATTTTGTATGATGTCTCGAATGATGTGTGGAATGATGTGTGGAATGAGGTGTGGAATGATGTGTGGAATGATGTGTGGAATTATGTGTGGAATGATGTTTGGAATACTGTGTGGAATGATGTGTAGAATCATGTGTGTAATGAGGTGTTTATTGATATGTGGAATGAGGTGTGGAATGAAGTATGGAATGATGTGCAGAATGATGTGTGGAATGATGTTTGGTGTGAAGTGTGGAATTTTTGTGGAATGATGTGTGGAATGATGTTTGGAATGAGTTGTGGAATGATGTGTGGAATGATGTGAGGGATGATGTTTCGAGTGATGTATGGAATGATGTGTGGAATGATGTTTTAAATGAAGTGTGGAATGATGTGTGGAATGATTTGTGAAGTGATGTGTGGAATGATGTCTGGAATGGTGTGTGGAATGATGAGTGAAATTATACGTGGAATGATGTTTGGATAGATGTGTGGAATGATGTGTGGAATGATGTGCTGAATGATGTGTGGAATGTTGTGTGGAATGATGTGTAGAATGATGTGTGGAATGATGTGTGGAATGATGTGTGGAATGAGGTGTGGAATGATGTTTGGAATGTTTTGTGCAATAATGTGTGGAATGATATGTGGAATGATGTATGGAAATAGATGAGGAATTTGGTGTGGAATGATGTGTGGAATGATGTGCGGAATGCTGTGTGGAATGTCGCGCTAAAGATCTGTGAAATGATGTGTGGAATCTCGTGTGGAATGAGGTATGGAATGATGTGTGGAACGAGTTGCGGAATGATGTGTGGAATGAGTTGTGGAATTATGTGTGGAATGTTGTGTGCAATGATGTGTGGAATGAGGTGTGGAATGATAGGTGGAATGTTGTGTGGAACGAAGTGTGGAATGGTATTTGGAATGATGTATAGAATGAGGTGTGGAATGATTTGTGGAATGATGTGTGGAATGATATATGGAATGAGGGGTCGAATGCTGTGTGTAATGATGTGTGGAATGAAGTGTGGAATGATGTGTGGAATGATGTGTGGAATGATGTATGGAATGAGGTGTGGAATGAGGTGTGGAATGAGCTGTGGATTGATGTGTGGAAAGATGTGTGGAATTATGAGTGGAATGAGGTGTGGAATGATGCGTGGAATGATGTGTGGAATGATGAGTGGAATGATGTTTGTAATGATGTATGGAATGCTGTATGTAATGATGTGCGGAATTAAGTGTGGAATGATGTGTGGAATGATGTGTGGATGATGTGAGGAATGAGGTGTCGAATGAGGTATGGATTGATATGTGGAATGATGTGTGGAATGATGAGTGGAATGAGGCGTGGAATGATGTGAAGAATTATGTGTAGAATGATGTGTGGAATGAGGTGTGGAATGATGTGTGGAATGTGTTTTGGAATGATGTGTGGAATGATGTGTGGAATGATGAGTGGAATGATATTTGGAATAAGGTGTGGAATGATGAGTGTAATGATGAGTGGAATAATGTCTGGAATGATGTGCAGAATGATGTGTGGAATGATATTTGGAATGATGTGTGGAATGTGTTGTGGAATGATGTGTGGAATGATGTGTGGCATGATGTGTCGAGTGAGACGTGGAATGAGGTTTGGAATGATGCGTGGAATGATGTGTGGAATGACATGTGGAATGAGTTGTGGAATGATGTGTGGCATGATGTGTGCAATGATGTGTGTAATGAGGTGCGGAATGATGGGTGGAATGTTGTGTGGAACGAAGTGTGGAATGGTATTTGGAATGATGTATGGAATGAGGTGTGGAATGATTTGTGGAATGATGTGTGGAATGATATATGGAATGAGGTGTCGAATGCTGTGTGTAATGATGTGTGGAATGAAGCGTGGAATGATGTGTGGAATGATGTATGGAATGAGGTGTGGAATGATGTGTGGAATGGTGTGTGGAATTATGAGTGGAATGAGGTGTGGAATGATGCGTGGAATGATGTGTGGAATGATGTGTGGAATGATGTTTGTAATGATGTATGGAATGCTGTGTGTAATGATGTGCGGAATGAAGTGTGGAATGATGTGTGGAATGATGTGTGGATGATGTGAGGAATGAGGTGTAGAATGAGGTATGGATTGATATGTGGAATGATGTGTGGAATGATGAGTGGAATGAGGCGTGGAATGATGTGAGGAATTATGTGTAGAATGATGTGTGGAATGAGGTGTGGAATGATGTGTGGAATGTGGTTTGGAATGATGTGTGGAATGATGTGTGGAATGATGAGTGGAATGATATTTGGAATAAGGTGTGGAATGATGTGTGTAATGATGTGTGGAATGATGTCTGGAATGATGTGCAGAATGATGTGTGGAATGATGATTGGAACGATGTGTGGAATTAGTGAGGAATGATGTGTTAAATAATGTGTGGAGTGATGTGTGGAATGATGTTTGGAATGATGTGTGGAATGTGTTGTGGAATGATGTGTGGAATGATGTGTGGCATGATGTGTCGAGTGAGACTTGGAATGAGGTTTGGAATGATGCGTGGAATGATGTGTGGAATGACATGTGGAATGAATTGTGGAATGATGTGTGGCATGATGTGTGCAATGATGTGTGGAATGAGGTCTGGAATGATGGGTGGAATGTTGTGTGGAACGAAGTGTGGAATGGTATTTGGAATGATGTATGGAATGAGGTGTGGAATGATTTGTGGAATGATGTGTGGAATGATATATGGAATGAGGTCTCGAATGCTGTGTGGAATGATGTGTGGAATGAGGTGTGGAATGATGTGTGGAATGAGGTGTGGATTGATGTGTGGAACGATGTGTGGAATTATGAGTGGAATGAGGTGTGGAATGATGCGTGGAATGATGTGTGGAATGATGTGTGGAATGATGTTTGTAATGATGTATGGAATGCTGTGTGTAATGATGTGCGGAATGAAGTTTGGAATGATGTGTGGAATGATGTGTGGATGATGTGAGGAATGAGGTGTAGAATGAGGTATGGATTGATATGTGGAATGATGTGTGGAATGATGAGTGGAATGAGGCGTGGAATTATGTGAGGAATTATGTGTAGAATGATGTGTGGAATGAGGTGTGGAATGATGTGTGGAATGTGGTTTGGAATGATGTGTCGAATGATGTGTGGAATGAAATTTGGAACGAGTTGTGGAATGATGTGTGGAATGATGTGTGGAATGATGTGTGGAATGAGATGTGGAATGAGCTGTGGAATGATGTTCGGAATGATGTGTGGATGATGTGTGGAATGAGGTGTTGAATGAGGTGTGGATTGATATGTGGAATGATGTGTGGAATGAGGTGAGGAATGATGTTTGGAATGTTGTGTGCAATAATGTGTGGAATGATTTGTGGAATGATGTATGGAAAGAGATTAGGAATGAGGTGTGGAATGATGTGTGGAATGACGTGTGGAATGAGGTATGGAATGATGTGTGGAATGAGTTGTGGAATGATGTGTGGAATGAGTTGTGGAATGATGTGTGGAATGTTGTGTGCAATGATGTGTGGAATGAGGTGTGGAATGATGGGTGGAATGTTGTGTGGAATGAAGTGTGGAATGATATTTGGAATGATCTGTGGTATGATGTATGGAAAGATGTGTGGAATGAAGTGTGGAATGAGGTGTGGATTGATGTGTGGAACGAAATGTGGAATTTTGTGCAGAATGATGTTTGGAATAATGTGTGGAATGATGTGTGGAATGTTGTGTGCAATAATGTGTGGAATGATTTGTGGAATGATGTATGGAAAGAGATTAGAAATGAGGTGTGGAATGATGTGTGGAATGATGTGTGGAATGCTGTGTGGAATGACGTGTTGAATGATCTGTGAAATGCTGTTTGGAATGACGTGTGGAATGAGGTATGGAATGATGTGTGGAATGAGTTGTGGAATGATGTGTGGAATGAGTTGTGGAATTATGTGTGGAATGTTGTGTGCAATGATGTGTGGAATGAGGTGTCGAATGCTGTGTGTAATGATGTGTGGAATGAAGTGTGGAATGATGTTTGGAATGATCTATGGTATGATGTATGGAATGATGTGTGGAATGAAGTGTGGAATGAGGTGTGGATTGATGTGTGGAACGAAATGTGGAATTTTGTGCAGAATGATGTTTGGAATAATGTGTGGAATGATGTGTGGAATGATATGTGGAATGATGTTTGGAATGAGGTATGGAATGCTATGTGTAATGTTTTGTGGAATGATGTGTGGAATTATGCGTGGAATAACGTGTGGAATGATGTATGGAATTAAGTGTGGAATGAGGGATGGAATGAGGTGTGGAATGATGTCCGAAATGATGTGTGGAATGATGTGTGGAATGATATGTGGAATAATCTGTGGAATGATATGCGGAAAGATGTGTGGAATGATGCGCGGAATGTTGTATGGAATGATGTTTCGAATGTTGTGTGGAATGATGTGTGGAATTAAGTGTGGAATGATGGGTGGAATGAGGTGTGGAATGAGGTGTGGAATGATGTGTGCAATGATGTGTGGAATTATGTGTGGAATGAGGTGTGGAATGCTGTGTGGAATGATGTGTGGAATGATGTGTGAAATGAGGCATGGAATGATGCATGGAATGATGTTTGGAATGATGTGTGGTACGAGATGTTATATGATGTGTGGAATGAGTTGTGAAATGTTGTGTGGAATGAGGTGTGGAATGATGTGTGGAATGATGTGTGGAATGATGTGTGGAATGAGTTGTGGAAAGATGTGTGGAACGAAGTGTGGAACGATGTGTGGAATGATGTGTGGTATGATGTGTGGAATGAGCTGCCGAATGATGTGGGTTATAATGTGTATATGATGTGTGGAATGATGTGTGGAATGATGTGTGGAATGAGGTGTGGAATGATGCGTAGAATGATGAGCGGAATGAGGTGTGGAATGAGGTTTGGAATGAGCTGTGGAATGATGTGTGGAATAATGTGTGGAATGATGTGTGGAATGATGTGTGGAATGATA
>NW_027251612.1:22500-40971 GCF_044704955.1 Pristiophorus japonicus | reverse complement strand
GCACTCCCTCAGTACTGCCCCTCCGACAGTGCGGCACTCCCTCAGTACTGTCCCTCCGACAGTGCGGCACTCCCTCAGTACTGTCCCTCCGACAGTGCGGCACTCCCTCAGTACTGTCCCTCCGACAGTCCGGCACTCCCTCAGTACTGTCCCTCCGACAGTGCGGCACTCCCTCAGTACTGTCCCTCCGACAGTGCGGCACTCCCTCAGTACTGTCCCTCCGACAGTGCGGCACTCCCTCAGTACTGTCCCTCCGACAGTGCGGCACTCCCTCAGTACTGACCCTCCGACAGTGCGGCACTCCCTCAGTACTGTCCCTCCGACAGTGCGGCACTCCCTCAGTACTGACCCTCCGACAGTGCGGCACTCCCTCAGTACTGTCCCTCCGACAGTGCGGCACTCCCTCAGTACTGTCCCTCCGACAGTCCGGCACTCCCTCAGTACTGTCCCTCCGACAGTGCGGCGCTCCCTCAGTACTGTCCCTCCGACAGTGCGGCGCTCCCTCAGTACTGTCCCTCCGACAGTGCGGCACTCCCTCAGTACTGTCCCTCCGACAGTGCGGCACTCCCTCAGTACTGTCCCTCCGACAGTGCGGCACTCCCTCAGTACTGTCCCTCCGACAGTGCGGCACTCCCTCAGTACTGCCCCTCCGACAGTGCGGCACTCCCTCAGTACTGTCCCTCCGACAGTGCGGCACTCCCTCAGTACTGTCCCTCCGACAGTGCGGCACTCCCTCAGTACTGTCCCTCCGACAGTGCGGCACTCCCTCAGTACTGTCCCTCCGACAGTGCGGCACTCCCTCAGTACTGTCCCTCCGACAGTGCGGCACTCCCTCAGTACTGTCCCTCCGACAGTGCGGCACTCCCTCAGTACTGTCCCTCCGACAGTGCGGCACTCCCTCAGTACTGTCCCCTCCGACAGTGCCGGCACTCCCTCAGTACTGTCCCTCCGACAGTGCGGCACTCCCTCAGTACTGTCCCTCCGACAGTGCGGCACTCCCTCAGTACTGTCCCTCCGACAGTGCGGCACTCCTCAGTACTGTCCCTCCGACAGTGCGGCACTCCCTCAGTACTGTCCCTCCGACAGTGCGGCACTCCCTCAGTACTGTCCCTCCGACAGTGCGGCACTCCCTCAGTACTGTCCCTCCGACAGTGCGGCACTCCCTCAGTACTGTCCCTCCGACAGTGCGGCACTCCCTCAGTACTGCCCCTCCGACAGTGCTGCACTCCCTCAGTACTGTCCCTCCGACAGTGCGGGGGCACTCCCTCAGTACTGTCCTCCGACAGTGCGGCACTCCCTCAGTACTGTCCCTCCGACAGTGCGGCACTCCCTCAGTACTGTCCCTCCGACAGTGCGGCACTCCCTCAGTACTGCCCCTCCGACAGTGCGGCACTCCCTCAGTACTGTCCCTCCGACAGTGCGGCACTCCCTCAGTACTGCCCCTCCGACAGTGCGGCACTCCCTCAGTACTGTCCCTCCGACAGTGCGGCACTCCCTCAGTACTGTCCCTCCGACAGTGCGGCACTCCCTCAGTACTGTCCCTCCGACAGTGCGGGCCTCCCTCAGTACTGTCCCTCCGACAGTGCGGCACTCCTCAGTACTGTCCCTCCGACAGTGCGGCACTCCCTCAGTACTGTCCCTCCGACAGTGCGGCACTCCCTCAGTACTGTCCCTCCGACAGTGCGGCACTCCCTCAGTACTGTCCCTCCGACAGTGCGGCACTCCCTCAGTACTGTCCCTCCGACAGTGCGGCACTCCCTCAGTACTGTCCCCTCCGACAGTGCGGCACTCCCTCAGTACTGTCCCTCCGACAGTGCGGCACTCCCTCAGTACTGTCCCTCCGACAGTGCGGCACTCCCTCAGTACTGTCCCTCCGACAGTGCGGCACTCCCTCAGTACTGTCCCTCCGACAGTGCGGCACTCCCTCAGTACTGTCCTCCGACAGTGCGGCACTCCCTCAGTACTGTCCCTCCGACAGTGCGGCACTAGTGCGGCACTCCCTCAGTCCTCCGACAGTGCGGCACTCCCTCAGTACTGTCCCTCCGACAGTGCGGCACTCCCTCAGTACTGTCCCTCCGACAGTGCGGCACTCCCTCAGTACTGTCCCTCCGACAGTGCGGTACTCCCTCAGTACTGTCCTCCGACAGTGCGGCACTCCCTCAGTACTGTCCCTCCGACAGTGCGGCACTCCCTCAGTACTGTCCCTCCGACAGTGCGGCACTCCCTCAGTACTGTCCCTCCGACAGTGCGGCACTCCCTCAGTACTGTCCCTCCGACAGTGCGCGCACTCCCTCAGTACTGTCCCTCCGACAGTGCGGCACTCCCTCAGTACTGTCCCTCCGACAGTGCGGCACTCCCTCAGTACTGTCCCTCCGACAGTGCGGCACTCCCTCAGTACTGTCCCTCCGACAGTGCGGCACTCCCTCAGTACTGTCCCTCCGACAGTGCGGCACTCCCTCAGTACTGCCCCTCCGACAGTGCGGCACTCCCTCAGTACTGTCCCTCCGACAGTGCGGTACTCCCTCAGTACTGTCCCTCCGACAGTGCGGCACTCCCTCAGTACTGTCCCTCCGACAGTGCGGCACTCCCTCAGTACTGTCCCTCCGACAGTGCGGCACTCCCTCAGTACTGTCCCTCCGACAGTGCGGCACTCCCTCAGTACTGTCCCTCCGACAGTGCGGCACTCCCTCAGTACTGCCCCTCCGACAGTGAGTGTGTGTATGTGTGTGAGACACAGGGACACAGGGACACTGAGACACTGAGACAACTGGGACACTGAGACACTGAGACACTGGGGCACTGGGGCACTGGGACACTGAGACACTGAGACACTGAGACACAGAGACACAGAGACACAGAGACACTGAGACACTGAGACACTGAGACACAGAGACACTGGGACACTGAGACACTGAGACACTGAGACACTGGGACACTGAGGCACTGAGACACAGAGACACTGAGACACTGAGGCACTGGGGCACTGGGACACTGAGACACTGAGACACAGAGACACTGAGGCACTGGGGCACTGGGACACTGAGACACTGAGACACAGAGACACTGGGACACTGAGACACTGAGACACAGAGACACTGAGGCACTGAGACACAGAGACACTGAGACACAGAGACACTGAGACACTGAGACACTGAGACACAGAGACACAGAGACACAGAGACACTGAGACACTGAGACACAGAGACACTGGGACACTGAGACACTGAGACACTGAGACACTGGGACACTGGGACACTGAGGCACTGAGACACAGAGACACTGAGACACTGAGGCACTGGGGCACTGGGGCACTGGGACACTGAGACACTGAGACACAGAGACACTGAGGCACTGGGGCACTGGGACACTGAGACACTGAGACACAGAGACACAGAGACACTGAGACACTGAGACACAGAGACACTGAGACACTGGGACACTGAGACACTGAGACACAGAGACACTGAGGCACTGAGACACAGAGACACTGAGACACAGAGACACTGAGACACTGAGACACTGAGACACAGAGACACAGAGACACAGAGACACTGAGACACTGAGACACAGAGACACTGGGACACTGAGACACTGAGACACAGAGACACAGAGACACTGAGACACTGAGACACTGAGACACTTTGACACTGGGACACTGTGACACTGGGACACTTAGGCACTGGGGCACTGGGACACTGAGACACTGAGACACAGAGACACTGAGACACTGAGACACTGAGACACTGAGACAATGAAATAATGAGACACAGAGACACAGAGACACTGAGACACTGAGACACAGAGACACAGAGGCACTGGGGCACTGGGACACTGAGACACTGAGACACAGAGACACTGAGACACTGAGACACAGAGACACAGAGACACTGAGACACTGAGACACAGAGACACTGAGACACTGAGACACAGAGACAATGAGACACTGAGACACTGGGACACTGAGACACTGGGACACTGAGACACTGAGACACTGAGACACTGAGACACAGAGACACAGAGACACAGAGACACTGAGACACTGAGACACTGAGACACAGAGACACTGGGACACTGAGACACTGAGACACTGAGACACTGGGACACTGGGACACTGAGGCACTGAGACACAGAGACACTGAGACACTGAGGCACTGGGGCACTGGGACACTGAGACACTGAGACACAGAGACACTGAGGCACTGGGGCACTGGGACACTGAGACACTGAGACACAGAGACACTGGGACACTGAGACACTGAGACACTGAGACACAGAGACACTGAGGCACTGAGACACAGAGACACTGAGACACAGAGACACTGAGACACTGAGACACTGAGACACAGAGACACAGAGACACAGAGACACTGAGACACTGAGACACAGAGACACTGGGACACTGAGACACTGAGACACTGAGACACTGGGACACTGGGACACTGAGGCACTGAGACACAGAGACACTGAGACACTGAGGCACTGGGGCACTGGGGCACTGGGACACTGAGACACTGAGACACAGAGACACTGAGGCACTGGGGCACTGGGACACTGAGACACTGAGACACAGAGACACAGAGACACTGAGACACTGAGACACAGAGACACTGAGACACTGGGACACTGAGACACTGAGACACAGAGACACTGAGGCACTGAGACACAGAGACACTGAGACACAGAGACACTGAGACACTGAGACACTGAGACACAGAGACACAGAGACACAGAGACACTGAGACACTGAGACACAGAGACACTGGGACACTGAGACACTGAGACACAGAGACACAGAGACACTGAGACACTGAGACACTGAGACACTTTGACACTGGGACACTGTGACACTGGGACACTGGGACACTGAGACACTGAGACACTGAGACACTGGGACACTGGGACACTGAGGCACTGAGACACAGAGACACTGAGACACTGAGGCACTGGGGCACTGGGACACTGAGACACTGAGACACAGAGACACTGAGGCACTGGGGCACTGGGACACTGAGACACTGAGACACAGAGACACTGGGACACTGAGACACTGAGACACTGAGACACAGAGACACTGAGGCACTGAGACACAGAGACACTGAGACACAGAGACACTGAGACACTGAGACACTGAGACACAGAGACACAGAGACACAGAGACACTGAGACACTGAGACACAGAGACACTGGGACACTGAGACACTGAGACACTGAGACACTGGGACACTGGGACACTGAGGCACTGAGACACAGAGACACTGAGACACTGAGGCACTGGGGCACTGGGGCACTGGGACACTGAGACACTGAGACACAGAGACACTGAGGCACTGGGGCACTGGGACACTGAGACACTGAGACACAGAGACACAGAGACACTGAGACACAGAGACACTGAGACACTGGGACACTGAGACACTGAGACACAGAGACACTGAGGCACTGAGACACAGAGACACTGAGACACAGAGACACTGAGACACTGAGACACTGAGACACAGAGACACAGAGACACAGAGACACTGAGACACTGAGACACAGAGACACTGGGACACTGAGACACTGAGACACAGAGACACAGAGACACTGAGACACTGAGACACTGAGACACTTTGACACTGGGACACTGTGACACTGGGACACTTAGGCACTGGGGCACTGGGACACTGAGACACTGAGACACAGAGACACTGAGACACTGAGACACTGAGACACTGAGACACTGAGACAATGAAATAATGAGACACAGAGACACAGAGACACTGAGACACTGAGACACAGAGACACAGAGGCACTGGGGCACTGGGACACTGAGACACTGAGACACAGAGACACTGAGACACTGAGACACAGAGACACAGAGACACTGAGACACTGAGACACAGAGACACTGAGACACTGAGACACAGAGACAATGAGACACTGAGACACTGGGACACTGAGACACTGGGACACTGAGACACTGAGACACAGAGACACAGAGACACTGAGACACTGAGACACAGAGACACAGAGACACTGAGACACTGAGACACAGAGACACAGAGACACAGAGACACTGAGACACTGAGACACTGAGACACTGAGACACTGAGACACAGAGACACTGAGACACTGAGACACAGAGACACTTAGACACTGGGACACTGAGACACTGAGACACAGAGACACAGAGACACTGAGACACAGAGACACTGAGACACTGAGACACAGAGACACTGAGACACTGAGACACAGAGACACTGAGACACTGAGACACTGAGACACAGAGACACTGAGGCACTGGGGCACTGGGACACTGAGACACTGAGACACAGAGACACTGAGACACTGAGACACTGAGGCACTGGGGCACTGGGGCACTGAGACACAGAGACACTGAGACACTGAGACACTGAGACACTGAGACACTGAGACACAGAGACACTGAGACACTGAGACACAGAGACACTGAGACACAGAGACACTGAGACACAGAGACACTGAGGCACTGAAACACTGAGACACTGAGACACTGAGACACAGAGACACAGAGACACAGAGGCACTGGGGCACTGGGACACAGAGACACAGAGACACTGAGACACTGAGACACTGAGACACAGAGACACAGAGACACTGAGACACAGAGACACTGAGACACTGAGACACTGAGACACAGAGACACAGAGACACAGAGACACTGAGACACTGAGACACAGAGACACTGAGACACAGAGACACAGAGACACAGAGACACTGAGACACTGAGACACTGAGACACAGAGACACTGAGACACTGAGACACAGAGACACTGAGACACTGAGACACAGAGACACAGAGACACTGAGACACTGAGACACAGAGACACTGAGACACTGAGACACTGAGACACAGAGACACTGAGACACTGAGACACAGAGACACTGAGACACAGAGACACAGAGACACTGAGACACTGAGACACTGAGACACTGAGACACAGAGACACTGAGACACAGAGACACTGAGACACAGAGACACTGAGGCACTGAGACACTGAGACACTGAGACACTGAGACACAGAGACACAGAGACACAGAGGCACTGGGGCACTGGGACACAGAGACACAGAGACACTGAGACACTGAGACACAGAGACACAGAGACACTGAGACACTGGGGCACTGGGACACAGAGACACAGAGACACTGAGACACTGAGACACAGAGACACAGAGACACTGAGACACAGAGACACTGAGACACTGAGACACTGAGACACAGAGACACAGAGACACTGAGACACTGAGACACAGAGACACTGAGACACAGAGACACTGAGACACAGAGACACAGAGACACTGAGACACTGAGACACTGAGACACTGAGACACAGAGACACTGAGACACTGAGACACAGAGACACTGAGACACAGAGACACAGAGACACAGAGACACTGAGACACTGAGACACAGAGACACTGAGACACAGAGACACAGAGACACAGAGACACTGAGACACTGAGACACTGAGACACAGAGACACTGAGACACTGAGACACAGAGACACTGAGACACTGAGACACAGAGACACAGAGACACTGAGACACTGAGACACAGAGACACTGAGACACTGAGACACTGAGACACAGAGACACTGAGACACTGAGACACAGAGACACTGAGACACAGAGACACAGAGACACTGAGACACTGAGACACTGAGACACTGAGACACTGAGACACTGAGACACAGAGACACTGAGACACAGAGACACTGAGACACAGAGACACTGAGGCACTGAGACACTGAGACACTGAGACACTGAGACACAGAGACACAGAGACACAGAGGCACTGGGGCACTGGGACACAGAGACACAGAGACACTGAGACACTGAGACACAGAGACACAGAGACACTGAGACACTGGGGCACTGGGACACAGAGACACAGAGACACTGAGACACTGAGACACAGAGACACAGAGACACTGAGACACAGAGACACTGAGACACTGAGACACTGAGACACAGAGACACAGAGACACTGAGACACTGAGACACAGAGACACTGAGACACAGAGACACTGAGACACAGAGACACAGAGACACTGAGACACTGAGACACTGAGACACTGAGACACAGAGACACAGAGACACTGAGACACAGAGACACTGAGACACAGAGACACTGAGGCACTGAGACACTGAGACACTGAGACACTGAGACACAGAGACACAGAGACACAGAGGCACTGGGGCACTGGGACACAGAGACACAGAGACACAGAGACACTGAGACACAGAGACACTGAGACACTGAGACACTGAGACACAGAGACACAGAGACACAGAGACACTGAGACACTGAGACACAGAGACACTGAGACACTGAGACACAGAGACACAGAGACACAGAGACACTGAGATACTGAGACACTGAGACACAGAGACACTGAGACACTGAGACACAGAGACACTGAGACACTGAGACACAGAGACACAGAGACACTGAGACACTGAGACACAGAGACACTGAGACACTGAGACACTGAGACACTGAGACACAGAGACACTGAGACACAGAGACACAGAGACACTGAGACACTGAGACACTGAGACACAGAGACACTGAGACACAGAGACACAGAGACACAGAGGCACTGGGGCACTGGGACACAGAGACACAGAGACACTGAGACACTGAGACACAGAGACACAGAGACACTGAGACACAGAGACACTGAGACACTGAGGCACTGAGACACAGAGACACTGAGACACTGAGACACTGAGGCACTGGGGCACTGGGACACTGGGACACTGGGACACTGAGACACTGAGACACTGAGACACAGAGACACTGAGACACTGAGACACTGGGACACTGAGACACTGAGACACAGAGACACAGAGACACTGAGACACAGAGACACAGAGACACTGAGGCACTGAGACACTGAGACACTGAGACACTGGGACACTGAGACACAGAGACACTGAGACACTGAGACACTGAGACACTGAGACACTGAGACACAGAGACACTGAGACACAGAGACACTGAGACACAGAGACACTGAGGCACTGAGACACTGAGACACTGAGACACTGAGACACAGAGACACAGAGACACAGAGGCACTGGGGCACTGGGACACAGAGACACAGAGACACTGAGACACTGAGACACAGAGACACAGAGACACTGAGACACTGGGGCACTGGGACACAGAGACACAGAGACACTGAGACACTGAGACACAGAGACACAGAGACACTGAGACACAGAGACACTGAGACACTGAGACACTGAGACACAGAGACACAGAGACACTGAGACACTGAGACACAGAGACACTGAGACACAGAGACACTGAGACACAGAGACACAGAGACACTGAGACACTGAGACACTGAGACACTGAGACACAGAGACACTGAGACACTGAGACACAGAGACACTGAGACACAGAGACACAGAGACACAGAGACACTGAGACACTGAGACACAGAGACACTGAGACACAGAGACACAGAGACACAGAGACACTGAGACACTGAGACACTGAGACACAGAGACACTGAGACACTGAGACACAGAGACACTGAGACACTGAGACACAGAGACACAGAGACACTGAGACACTGAGACACAGAGACACTGAGACACTGAGACACTGAGACACAGAGACACTGAGACACTGAGACACAGAGACACTGAGACACAGAGACACAGAGACACTGAGACACTGAGACACTGAGACACTGAGACACTGAGACACTGAGACACAGAGACACTGAGACACAGAGACACTGAGACACAGAGACACTGAGGCACTGAGACACTGAGACACTGAGACACTGAGACACAGAGACACAGAGACACAGAGGCACTGGGGCACTGGGACACAGAGACACAGAGACACTGAGACACTGAGACACAGAGACACAGAGACACTGAGACACTGGGGCACTGGGACACAGAGACACAGAGACACTGAGACACTGAGACACAGAGACACAGAGACACTGAGACACAGAGACACTGAGACACTGAGACACTGAGACACAGAGACACAGAGACACTGAGACACTGAGACACAGAGACACTGAGACACAGAGACACTGAGACACAGAGACACAGAGACACTGAGACACTGAGACACTGAGACACTGAGACACAGAGACACTGAGACACTGAGACACAGAGACACTGAGACACAGAGACACTGAGACACAGAGACACTGAGGCACTGAGACACTGAGACACTGAGACACTGAGACACAGAGACACAGAGACACAGAGGCACTGGGGCACTGGGACACAGAGACACAGAGACACAGAGACACTGAGACACAGAGACACTGAGACACTGAGACACTGAGACACAGAGACACAGAGACACAGAGACACTGAGACACTGAGACACAGAGACACTGAGACACTGAGACACAGAGACACAGAGACACAGAGACACTGAGACACTGAGACACTGAGACACAGAGACACTGAGACACTGAGACACAGAGACACTGAGACACTGAGACACAGAGACACAGAGACACTGAGACACTGAGACACAGAGACACTGAGACACTGAGACACTGAGACACTGAGACACAGAGACACTGAGACACAGAGACACAGAGACACTGAGACACTGAGACACTGAGACACAGAGACACTGAGACACAGAGACACAGAGACACAGAGGCACTGGGGCACTGGGACACAGAGACACAGAGACACTGAGACACTGAGACACAGAGACACAGAGACACTGAGACACAGAGACACTGAGACACTGAGGCACTGAGACACAGAGACACTGAGACACTGAGACACTGAGGCACTGGGGCACTGGGACACTGGGACACTGGGACACTGAGACACTGAGACACTGAGACACAGAGACACTGAGACACTGAGACACTGGGACACTGAGACACTGAGACACAGAGACACAGAGACACTGAGACACAGAGACACAGAGACACTGAGGCACTGAGACACTGAGACACTGAGACACTGGGACACTGAGACACAGAGACACTGAGACACTGAGACACAGAGACACTGAGGCACTGAGACACAGAGGCACTGGGGCACTGGGGCACTGGGACACTGAGACACTGAGACACTGAGACACAGAGACACTGAGACACTGAGACACAGAGACACAGAGACACTGAGACACTGAGACACAGAGACACTGAGACACTGAGACACTGAGACACTGAGACACAGAGACACTGAGACACAGAGACACAGAGACACTGAGACACTGAGACACTGAGACACTGAGACACTGAGACACAGAGACACAGAGACACAGAGGCACTGGGGCACTGGGACACAGAGACACAGAGACACTGAGACACTGAGACACAGAGACACAGAGACACTGAGACACAGAGACACTGAGACACTGAGGCACTGAGACACAGAGACACTGAGACACTGAGACACTGAGGCACTGGGGCACTGGGACACTGGGACACTGGGACACTGAGACACTGAGACACTGAGACACAGAGACACTGAGACACTGAGACACTGGGACACTGAGACACTGAGACACAGAGACACAGAGACACTGAGACACAGAGACACAGAGACACTGAGGCACTGAGACACTGAGACACTGAGACACTGGGACACTGAGACACAGAGACACTGAGACACTGAGACACAGAGACACTGAGGCACTGAGACACAGAGGCACTGGGGCACTGGGGCACTGGGACACTGAGACACTGAGACACAGAGACACAGAGACACTGAGACACTGAGACACAGAGACACAGAGACACAGGGACACTGAGACATTG
Source organism: Pristiophorus japonicus (assembly GCF_044704955.1). Classification (NCBI taxonomy): domain Eukaryota; kingdom Metazoa; phylum Chordata; class Chondrichthyes; family Pristiophoridae; genus Pristiophorus; species Pristiophorus japonicus. The sequence continues at coordinate 29,177 of NW_027251612.1, read as the reverse complement.
AGACACAGAGACACTGGGGCACTGGGACACTGAGACACTGAGACACAGAGACACTGAGGCACTGGGGCACTGGGGCACTGGGACACTGAGACACTGAGACACAGAGACACTGGGACACTGAGGCACTGAGACACTGAGACACTGAGACACTGGGACACTGAGACACTGAGACACAGAGACACAGAGACACTGAGACACAGAGACACAGAGACACTGAGGCACTGAGACACTGAGACACTGAGACACTGGGACACTGAGACACTGAGACACAGTGACACAGAGACACTGGGACACTGAGACACTGGGACACTGAGACACTGAGACACTGAGACACAGAGACACTGAGACACTGAGACACTGAGACACTGAGGCACAGAGACACTGAGACACTGAGACACAGAGGCACTGGGGCACTGGGACACTGAGACACTGAGACACAGAGACACAGAGACACAGAGCCACTGAGACACTGAGACACAGAGACACAGAGACACTGAGACATTGAGACACAGAGACACTGAGGCACTGGGGCACTGGGGCACTGGGACACTGAGACACTGAGACACAGAGACACAGGGACACTGAGACATTGAGACACAGAGACACTGGGGCACTGGGACACTGAGACACTGAGACACAGAGACACTGAGGCACTGGGGCACTGGGACACTGAGACACTGAGACACAGAGACACTGAGACACTGAGACACTGGGACACTGAGACACTGAGACACTGAGACACAGAGACACTGAGACACTGAGACACTGAGACACTGGGACACTGAGACACTGAGACACTGGGGCACTGGGGCACTGGGACACTGGGACACTGAGACACTGAGACACAGAGACACTGAGACACTGAGACACTGAGACACAGAGACACAGAGACACTGGGACACTAGACACTGAGACACTGAGACACAGAGACACTGGGACACTGAGACACTGAGACACAGAGACACTGAGGCACTGAGACACAGAGACACTGAGGCACTGAGACACAGAGACACTGAGGCACTGGGGCACTGGGACACTGAGACACTGAGACACTGAGACACTGAGACACAGAGACACTGAGGCACTGGGGCACTGGGACACTGAGACACTGAGACACTGAGACACAGAGACACTGGGACACTGAGACACTGAGACACTGAGACACAGAGACACTGAGGCACTGGGGCACTGGGACACTGGGACACTGAGACACTGAGACACACAGACACTGAGGCACTGGGGCACTGGGACACTGAGAGACTGAGACACTGAGACACAGAGACACTGGGACACTGAGACACTGAGACACAGAGACACTGAGGCACTGGGGCACTGGGACACTGAGACACTGAGACACAGAGACACAGAGACACTGAGACACTGAGACACTGAGACACTGAGACACTGAGACACTGGGACACTGAGACACTGAGACACAGAGACACAGAGACACTGAGACATTGAGACACAGAGACACTGAGGCACTGGGGCACTGGGGCACTGGGACACTGAGACACTGAGACACTGAGACACAGAGACACTGGGACACTGAGACACTGAGACACTGAGACACAGAGACACTGAGGCACTGGGGCACTGGGACACTGGGACACTGAGACACTGAGACACACAGACACTGAGGCACTGGGGCACTGGGACACTGAGAGACTGAGACACTGAGACACAGAGACACTGGGACACTGAGACACTGAGACACAGAGACACTGAGGCACTGGGGCACTGGGACACTGAGACACTGAGACACAGAGACACAGAGACACTGAGACACTGAGACACTGAGACACTGAGACACTGAGACACTGGGACACTGAGACACTGAGACACAGAGACACAGAGACACTGAGACACTGAGACACAGAGACACAGGGACACTGAGACATTGAGACACAGAGACACTGGGGCACTGGGACACTGAGACACTGAGACACAGAGACACTGAGGCACTGGGGCACTGGGACACTGAGACACTGAGACACAGAGACACTGAGACACTGAGACACTGGGACACTGAGACACTGAGACACTGAGACACAGAGACACTGAGACACTGAAACACTGAGACACTGGGACACTGAGACACTGAGACACTGGGGCACTGGGACACTGGGACACTGAGACACTGAGACACTGAGACACAGAGACACTGAGACACTGAGACACTGGGACACTGAGACACTGAGACACTGGGGCACTGGGACACTGAGACACTGAGACACAGAGACACTGAGACAGTGAGACACTGAGACACTGAGACACAGAGACACTGAGGCACTGAGACACAGAGACACTGAGACACTGAGACACTGAGACACAGAGACACTGAGGCACTGGGGCACTGGGACACTGGGACACTGAGACACTGAGACACTGAGACACTGAGACACTGAGACACAGAGACACTGAGGCACTGAGACACAGAGACACTGAGACACTGAGACACAGAGACACTGAGGCACTGAGACACAGAGACACTGAGACACTGAGACACTGAGGCACTGGGGCACTGGGACACTGGGACACTGGGACACTGAGACACTGAGACACTGAGACACAGAGACACTGAGACACTGAGACACTGGGACACTGAGACACTGAGACACAGAGACACAGAGACACTGAGACACAGAGACACAGAGACACTGAGGCACTGAGACACTGAGACACTGAGACACTGGGACACTGAGACACAGAGACACTGAGACACTGAGACACAGAGACACTGAGGCACTGAGACACAGAGGCACTGGGGCACTGGGGCACTGGGACACTGAGACACTGAGACACAGAGACACAGAGACACTGAGACACTGAGACACAGAGACACAGAGACACAGGGACACTGAGACATTGAGACACAGAGACACTGGGGCACTGGGACACTGAGACACTGAGACACAGAGACACTGAGGCACTGGGGCACTGGGGCACTGGGACACTGAGACACTGAGACACAGAGACACTGGGACACTGAGGCACTGAGACACTGAGACACTGAGACACTGGGACACTGAGACACTGAGACACAGAGACACAGAGACACTGAGACACAGAGACACAGAGACACTGAGGCACTGAGACACTGAGACACTGAGACACTGGGACACTGAGACACTGAGACACAGTGACACAGAGACACTGGGACACTGAGACACTGGGACACTGAGACACTGAGACACTGAGACACAGAGACACTGAGACACTGAGACACTGAGACACTGAGGCACAGAGACACTGAGACACTGAGACACAGAGGCACTGGGGCACTGGGACACTGAGACACTGAGACACAGAGACACAGAGACACAGAGCCACTGAGACACTGAGACACAGAGACACAGAGACACTGAGACATTGAGACACAGAGACACTGAGGCACTGGGGCACTGGGGCACTGGGACACTGAGACACTGAGACACAGAGACACAGGGACACTGAGACATTGAGACACAGAGACACTGGGGCACTGGGACACTGAGACACTGAGACACAGAGACACTGAGGCACTGGGGCACTGGGACACTGAGACACTGAGACACAGAGACACTGAGACACTGAGACACTGGGACACTGAGACACTGAGACACTGAGACACAGAGACACTGAGACACTGAGACACTGAGACACTGGGACACTGAGACACTGAGACACTGGGGCACTGGGGCACTGGGACACTGGGACACTGAGACACTGAGACACAGAGACACTGAGACACTGAGACACTGAGACACAGAGACACTGAGACACAGAGACACTGGGACACTAGACACTGAGACACTGAGACACAGAGACACTGGGACACTGAGACACTGAGACACAGAGACACTGAGGCACTGAGACACAGAGACACTGAGGCACTGAGACACAGAGACACTGAGGCACTGGGGCACTGGGACACTGAGACACTGAGACACTGAGACACTGAGACACAGAGACACTGAGGCACTGGGGCACTGGGACACTGAGACACTGAGACACTGAGACACAGAGACACTGGGACACTGAGACACTGAGACACTGAGACACAGAGACACTGAGGCACTGGGGCACTGGGACACTGGGACACTGAGACACTGAGACACACAGACACTGAGGCACTGGGGCACTGGGACACTGAGAGACTGAGACACTGAGACACAGAGACACTGGGACACTGAGACACTGAGACACAGAGACACTGAGGCACTGGGGCACTGGGACACTGAGACACTGAGACACAGAGACACAGAGACACTGAGACACTGAGACACTGAGACACTGAGACACTGAGACAATGGGACACTGAGACACTGAGACACAGAGACACAGAGACACTGAGACATTGAGACACAGAGACACTGAGGCACTGGGGCACTGGGGCACTGGGACACTGAGACACTGAGACACAGAGACACAGGGACACTGAGACATTGAGACACAGAGACACTGGGGCACTGGGACACTGAGACACTGAGACACAGAGACACTGAGGCACTGGGGCACTGGGACACTGAGACACTGAGACACTGAGACACAGAGACACTGAGACACTGAGACACTGGGACACTGAGACACTGAGACACTGAGACACAGAGACACTGAGACACTGAAACACTGAGACACTGGGACACTGAGACACTGAGACACTGGGGCACTGGGGCACTGGGACACTGGGACACTGAGACACTGAGACACAGAGACACTGAGACACTGAGACACTGCGACACAGAGACACTGAGACACAGAGACACTGGGACACTGAGACACTGAGACACTGAGACACAGAGACACTGGGACACTGAGACACTGCGACACTGAGACACAGAGACACTGAGGCACTGAGACACAGAGACACTGAGGCACTGAGACACAGAGACACTGAGGCACTGGGGCACTGGGACACTGAGACACTGAGACACTGAGACACTGAGACACAGAGACACTGGGGCACTGGGACACTGAGACACTGAGACACTGAGACACAGAGACACTGGGACACTGAGACACTGAGACACTGAGACACAGAGACACTGAGGCACTGGGGCACTGGGACACTGAGACACTGAGACACAGAGACACAGAGACACTGAGACACTGAGACACTGAGGCACTGAGACACTGGGACACTGAGACACTGAGACACAGAGACACAGAGACACTGAGACACTGAGACACTGAGACACTGAGACACTGAGACACAGAGACACTGAGACACTGAGACACTGAGACACAGAGACACTGGGACACTGAGACACTGAGATACTGAGACACAGAGACACAGAGACACTGAGACACTGAGACACAGAGACACTGAGACACTGAGACACTGAGACACTGAGACACTGAGACACTGAGACACTGTGACACAGAGACACTGGGACACTGAGACACTGAGACACAGAGACACTGAGGCACTGGGGCACTGGGACACTGAGACACTGAGACACAGAGACACTGAGACACTGAGACACTGAGACACAGAGACACTGGGACACTGAGACACTGGGACACTGAGACACAGAGACACAGAGACACTGAGACACTGAGACACTGAGACACAGATACACAGAGGCACTGGGGCACTGGGACACTGAGACACTGAGACACTGAGACACAGAGACACTGGGACACTGAGACACTGAGACACAGAGACACTGAGGCACTGGGGCACTGGGACACTGAGACACAGAGACACTGAGACACTGAGACACTGAGACACTGAGACACAGAGACACTGGGACACTGAGACACTGAGACACAGAGACACAGAGACACTGAGACACTGAGACACAGAGACACTAAGGCACTGGGGCACTGGGACACTGAGACACTGAGACACTGAGACACTGAGACACAGAGACACAGAGACACAGAGACACTGAGACACTGAGACACTGGGACACTGAGACACTGAGACACAGAGACACTGAGACACTGAGACACTGGGACACTGAGACACTGAGACACTGAGACACTGAGACACAGAGACACTGGGACACTGAGACACTGAGACACAGAGACACAGAGACACTGAGACACTGAGACACTGAGACACTGAGACACAGAGACACTGAGGCACTGGGGCACTGGGACACTGAGACACTGAGACACTAAGACACTGAGACACTGAGACACAGAGACACTGAGACACTGAGACACTGAGACACTGAGACGCAGAGACACTGAGACACTGAGGCACTGGGACACTGAGACACAGAGACACTGAGACACTGAGACACTGAGACACAGAGACACTGAGACACTGAGACACTGGGACACTGAGACACTGAGACACTGAGACACAGAGACACTGGGACACTGAGGCACTGAGACACAGAGACACTGAGGCACTGGGGCACTGGGACACTGAGACACTGAGACACAGAGACACAGAAACACTGAGACACTGTGACACTGAGACACTGAGACACTGAGACACAGAGACACTGGGACACTGAGACACTGAGACACTGAGACACAGAGACACTGAGGCACTGGGGCACTGAGACACTGAGACACTGAGACACTGAGGCACAGAGACACTGAGACACAGAGACACTGAGACACTGAGACACTGAGACACAGAGACACTGAGACACAGAGACACTGAGGCACTGGGGCACTGGGACACTGAGACACTGAGACACAGAGACACTGAGGCACTGAGACACAGAGACACT
>NW_027251612.1:10000-17500 GCF_044704955.1 Pristiophorus japonicus | reverse complement strand
GCACTCCCTCAGTACTGTCCCTCCGACAGTGCGGCACTCCCTCAGTACTGCCCCTCCGACAGTGCGGCACTCCCTCAGTACTGTCCCTCCGACAGTGCGGCACTCCCTCAGTACTGTCCCTCCGACAGTGCGGCACTCCCTCAGTACTGTCCCTCCGACAGTGCGGCACTCCCTCAGTACTGTCCCTCCGACAGTGCGGCACTCCCTCAGTACTGTCCCTCCGACAGTGCGGCACTCCCTCAGTACTGTCCCTCCGACAGTGCGGCACTCCCTCAGTACTGCCCCTCCGACAGTGCGGCATTCCCTCAGTACTGCCCCTCCGACAGTACAGCACTCCCTCAGTACTGTCCCTCCGACAGTGCGGCACTCCCTCAGTACTGTCCCTCCGACAGTGCGGCACTCCCTCAGTACTGCCCCTCCGACAGTGCGGCACTCCCTCAGTACTGTCCCTCCGACAGTGCGGCACTCCCTCAGTACTGTCCCTCCGACAGTGCGGCACTCCCTCAGTACTGTCCCTCCGACAGTGCGGCACTCCCTCAGTACTGCCCCTCCGACAGTGCGGCACTCCCTCAGTACTGCCCCTCCGACAGTGCGGCACTCCCTCAGTACTGTCCCTCCGACAGTGCGGCACTCCCTCAGTACTGCCCCTCCGACAGTGCAGCACTCCCTCAGTACTGTCCCTCCGACAGTGCGGCACTCCCTCAGTACTGTCCCTCCGACAGTGCGGCACTCCCTCAGTACTGTCCCTCCGACAGTGCGGCACTCCCTCAGTACTGTCCCTCCGACAGTGCGGCACTCCCTCAGTACTGTGCCTCCGAGACACAGAGACACTGAGACACTGAGACACAGAGACACTGAGGCACTGGGGCACTGGGACACTGAGACACTGAGACACTGAGACACAGAGACACAGAGACACTGAGACACAGAGACACTGAGGCACTGGGGCACTGGGACACTGAGACACTGAGACACAGAGACACTGAGACACTGTGACACTGAGACACAGAGACACTGGGACACTGAGACACTGAGACACTGAGACACAGAGTCACTGTGACACTGAGACACAGAGACACTGGGACACTGAGACACAGAGACACTGAGACACTGAGACACTGAGACACTGAGACACTGAGACACAGAGACACTGAGGCACTGGGGCACTGGGACACTGAGACACAGAGACACAGAGACACAGAGACACTGAGACACAGAGACACTGAGACACAGGGACACTGAGACACTGAGACACAGAGACACAGAGACACAGAGACACTGAGACACAGAGACACTGAGGCACTGGGGCACTGGGACACTGAGACACTGAGACACAGAGACACAGAGACACTGAGACACTGAGACACAGAGACACTGAGACACTGAGACACTGGGACACTGAGACACTGAGACACTGAGACACTGAGACACTGAGACACAGAGACACTGAGACACTGAGACACTGAGACACTGAGACACTGGGACACTGAGACACTGAGACACTGAGACACTGAGACACAGAGACACTGAGACACTGAGACACAGAGACACAGAGACACTGAGACACTGAGACACAGAGACACTGAGGCACTGGGGCACTGGGACACTGAGACTCTGAGACACAGAGACACAGAGACACTGAGGCACTGGGGCACTGGGACACTGAGACACTGAGACACAGAGACACTGAGACACTGTGACACTGAGACACAGAGACACTGGGACACTGAGACACTGAGACACTGAGACACAGAGACACTGAGACACTGCGACACAGAGACACTGAGGCACTGAGACACTGGGACACTGAGACACTGAGACACAGAGACACAGAGACACAGAGACACTGAGACACAGAGACACTGAGGCACTGGGGCACTGGGACACTGAGACACTGAGACACAGAGACACAGAGACACTGAGACACTGAGACACAGAGACACTGGGGCACTGGGGCACTGGGACACTGAGACACTGAGACACAGAGACACAGAGACACAGAGACACTGAGACACAGAGACACTGAGACACTGAGACACAGAGACACTGAGACACTGAGACACTGAGACACTGAGGCACTGGGGCACTGGGACACTGAGACACTGAAACACTGAGACACAGAGACACAGAGACACTGGGACACTGGGACACTGAGACACTGAGACAGTGAGACACTGAGACACTGGGACACTGAGACACTGGGACACTGTGACACTGAGACAGTGAGACACTGAGACACTGGGACACTGAGACACTGGGACACTGTGACACTGAGACACTGAGACACTGGGACACTGAGACACTGAGACACTGAGACACTGAGACACAGAGACACTGAGGCACTGAGACACTGAGACACTGAGACACAGAGACACTGAGGCACTGGGGCACTGGGACACTGGGACACTGTGACACTGAGACACTGAGACACAGAGACACAGGGACACTGGGACACTGAGACACTGAGACACTGAGACACTGAGACACTGAGACACTGGGGCACTGGGGCACTGGGACACTGGGACACTGTGACACTGAGACAATAAGACACAGAGACAATAAGACACTGAGACACTGGGACACTGAGACACTGAGACACTGAGACACTGAGACACTAAGACACAGAGACACTGAGGCACTGAGACACTGAGACACTGAGACACAGAGACACTGAGGCACTGGGGCACTGGGACACTGAGACACTGAGACACAGAGACACTGAGACACTGGGGCACTGGGACACTGAGACACTATGACACAGAGACACTGAGACACTGAGACACTGAGACACTGGGGCACTGGGACACTGAGACACTGAGACACTGAGACACTGAGACACAGAGACACTGGGACACAGAGACACAGAGACACTGAGACACTGAGACACTGAGACACAGAGACACTGAGACACTGAGACACTGGGACACTGAGACACTGAGACACAGAGACACTGGGACACTGAGGCACTGAGACACAGAGACACTGAGGCACTGGGGCACTGGGACACTGATACACTGAGACACAGAGACACTGGGACACTGAGACACTGAGACACTGAGACACTGGGGCACTGGGACACTGAGACACTGAGACACTGAGACACTGAGACACAGAGACACTGGGACACTGAGACACAGAGACACAGTAACACTGAGACACTGGGACACAGAGACACTGAGACACTGGGACACTGAGACACTGGGGCACTGAGACACTGAGACACTGAGACACTGAGACACTGGGACACTGAGACACTGAGACACAGAGACACTGAGACACAGAGACACTGAGACACTGTGACACTGAGACACTGAGACACTGAGACACTGAGACACAGGGGCACTGGGACACTGAGACACTGAGACACTGAGGCACTGGGGCACAGAGACACTGAGACACTGAGACACAGAGACACTGAGACACTGAGACACAGAGACACTGAGACACAGAGACACTGAGACACTGAGACACAGAGACACTGAGGCACTGGGGCACTGAGACACTGAGACACAGAGACACTGAGACACTGAGACACTGAGGCACTGAGACACAGAGACACTGAGACACTGCGACACAGAGACACTGAGGCACTGAGACACAGGGACACTGAGACACTGAGACACAGAGACACAGAGACACAGAGACACTGAGACACAGAGACACTGAGGCACTGGGGCACTGGGACACTGAGACACTGAGACACAGAGACACAGAGACACTGAGACACTGTGACACAGAGACACTGAGACACTGAGACACTGAGACACTGAGACACTGGGACACTGAGACACTGAGACACTGAGACACTGAGACACAGAGACACTGAGACACTGAGACACTGAGACACTGAGACACAGAGACACTGAGACACTGAGACACTGAGACACTGAGACACTGAGACACTGGGACACTGAGACACTGAGACACTGAGACACTGAGACACAGAGACACTGAGACACTGAGACACAGAGACACAGAGACACTGAGACACTGAGACACAGAGACACTGAGGCACTGGGGCACTGGGACACTGAGACTCTGAGACACAGAGACACAGAGACACTGAGGCACTGGGGCACTGGGACACTGAGACACTGAGACACAGAGACACTGAGACACTGTGACACTGAGACACAGAGACACTGGGACACTGAGACACTGAGACACTGAGACACAGAGACACTGAGACACTGAGACACTGAGACACAGAGACACTGAGACACTGAGACACTGCGACACAGAGACACTGAGGCACTGAGACACTGGGACACTGAGACACTGAGACACAGAGACACAGAGACACAGAGACACTGAGACACAGAGACACTGAGGCACTGGGGCACTGGGACACTGAGACACTGAGACACAGAGACACAGAGACACTGAGACACTGAGACACAGAGACACTGAGGCACCGGGGCACTGGGACACTGAGACACTGAGACACAGAGACACAGAGACACTGAGACACAGAGACACTGAGACACTGAGACACAGAGACACTGAGACACTGAGACACTGTGACACTGAGACACAGAGACACTGAGGCACTGGGGCACTGGGACACTGAGACACTGAGACACAGAGACACAGAGACACTGAGACACTGTGACACTGAGACACAGAGACACTGGGACACTGAGACACTGAGACACTGAGACACAGAGACACTGAGACACTGAGACACTGAGACACAGAGACACTGAGACACTGAGACACTGCGACACAGAGACACTGAGGCACTGAGACACTGGGACACTGAGACACTGAGACACAGAGACACAGAGACACAGAGACACTGAGACACAGAGACACTGAGGCACTGGGGCACTGGGACACTGAGACACTGAGACACAGAGACACAGAGACACTGAGACACTGAGACACAGAGACACTGAGGCACTGGGGCACTGGGACACTGAGTCACTGAGACACAGAGACACAGAGACACAGAGACACAGAGACACTGAGACACAGAGACACTGAGACACTGAGACACAGAGACACTGAGACACTGAGACACTGAGACACTGGGACACTGAGACACTGAGACACTGAGACACTGAGACACAGAGACACTGAGACACTGAGACACAGAGACACAGAGACACTGAGACACTGAGACACAGAGACACTGAGGCACTGGGGCACTGGGACACTGAGACTCTGAGACACAGAGACACAGAGACACTGAGACACTGTGACACTGAGACACAGAGACACTGGGAGACTGAGACACTGAGACACTGAGACACAGAGACACTGAGACACAGAGACACTGAGACACTGAGACACAGAGACACTGAGACACTGAGACACAGAGACACTGAGACACAGACACTGAGACACAGAGACACTGAGGCACTGGGGCACTGGGACACTGAGACACTGAGATACAGAGACACTGAGACACTGAGACACTGAGACACTGAGACACTGAGACACAGAGACACTGAGGCACTGGGGCACTGGGACACTGAGACACTGAAACACTGAGACACAGAGACACAGAGACACTGGGACACTGGGACACTGAGACACTGAGACAGTGAGACACTGAGACACTGGGACACTGAGACACTGGGACACTGTGACACTGAGACACTGAGACACTGAGACACAGGGACACTGGGACACTGAGACACTGAGACACAGAGAAAATAAGACACAGAGACAATAAGACACTGAGACACTGGGGCACTGGGACACTGAGACACTGAGACACTGAGACACTGAGACACTGAGACACAGAGACACTGAGGCACTGAGACACTGAGACACTGAGACACAGAGACACTGAGGCACTGGGGCACTGGGACACTGGGACACTGTGACACTGAGACACTGAGACACAGAGACACAGGGACACTGGGACACTGAGACACTGAGACACTGAGACACTGAGACACTGAGACACTGGGGCACTGGGGCACTGGGACACTGGGACACTGTGACACTGAGACAATAAGACACAGAGACAATAAGACACTGAGACACTGGGACACTGAGACACTGAGACACTGAGACACTGAGACACTAAGACACAGAGACACTGAGGCACTGAGACACTGAGACACTGAGACACAGAGACACTGAGGCACTGGGGCACTGGGACACTGAGACACTGAGACACAGAGACACAGAGACACTGAGACACTGGGGCACTGGGACACTGAGACACTATGACACAGAGACACTGAGACACTGAGACACTGAGACACTGGGGCACTGGGACACTGAGACACTGAGACACTGAGACACAGAGACACTGGGACACAGAGACACAGAGACACTGAGACACTGAGACACTGGGACACTGAGACACTGAGACACTGAGACACTGAGACACAGAGACACTGGGACACTGAGACACAGAGACACAGTAACACTGAGACACTGGGACACAGAGACACTGAGACACTGGGACACTGAGACACTGGGGCACTGAGACACTGAGACACTGAGACACTGAGACACTGGGACACTGAGACACTGAGACACAGAGACACTGAGACACAGAGACACTGAGACACTGAGACACTGAGACACTGAGACACTGAGACACTGAGACACTGAGACACTGAGACACAGGGGCACTGGGACACTGAGACACTGAGACACTGAGGCACTGGGGCACAGAGACACTGAGACACTGAGACACAGAGACACTGAGACACTGAGACACAGAGACACTGAGACACAGAGACACTGAGACACTGAGACACTGAGACACAGAGACACTGAGGCACTGGGGCACTGAGACACTGAGACACAGAGACACTGAGACACTGAGACACTGAGGCACTGAGACACAGAGACACTGAGACACAGAGACACAGAGACACTGAGACACTGAGACACAGAGACACTGAGACACAGAGACACCGAGACACTGAGACACTGAGACACAGAGACACTGAGACACTGAGACACTGGGACACTGAGACACTGAGACACAGAGACACTGGGACACTGAGGCACTGAGACACAGAGACACTGAGGCACTGGGGCACTGGGACACTGATACACTGAGACACAGAGACACTGGGACACTGAGACACTGAGACACTGAGACACTGGGGCACTGGGACACTGGGACACTGAGACACAGAGACACAGTGACACTGAGACACTGGGACACAGAGACACTGAGACACTGGGACACTGAGACACTGGGGCACTGAGACACTGAGACACTGAGACACTGAGACACTGGGACACTGAGACACTGAGACACAGAGACACTGAGACACAGAGACACTGAGACACTGAGACACTGAGACACTGAGACACTGAGACACAGGGGCACTGGGACACTGAGACACTGAGACACTGAGGCACTGGGGCACAGAGACACTGAGACACTGAGACACAGAGACACTGAGACACTGAGACACAGAGACACTGAGACACAGAGACACTGAGACACTGAGACACTGAGACACAGAGACACAGAGACACTGAGGCACTGGGGCACTGAGGCACTGAGACACAGAGACA
>NW_027251612.1:0-5000 GCF_044704955.1 Pristiophorus japonicus | reverse complement strand
TGTCCCTCCGACAGTGCGGCACTCCCTCAGTACTGTCCCTCCGACAGTGCGGCACTCCCTCAGTACTGTCCCTCCGACAGTGCGGCACTCCCTCAGTACTGTCCCTCCGACAGTGCGGCACTCCCTCAGTACTGTCCCTCCGACAGTGCGGCACTCCCTCAGTACTGTCCCTCCGACAGTGCGGCACTCCCTCAGTACTGTCCCTCCGACAGTGCGGCACTCCCTCAGTACTGTCCCTCCGACAGTGCGGCACTCCCTCAGTACTGTCCCTCCGACAGTGCGGCACTCCCTCAGTACTGTCCCTCCGACAGTGCGGCACTCCCTCAGTACTGTCCCTCCGACAGTGCGGCACTCCCTCAGTACTGTCCCTCCGACAGTGCGGCACTCCCTCAGTACTGTCCCTCCGACAGTGCGGCACTCCCTCAGTACTGTCCCTCCGACAGTGCGGCACTCCCTCAGTACTGTCCCTCCGACAGTGCGGCACTCCCTCAGTACTGTCCCTCCGACAGTGCGGCACTCCCTCAGTACTGTCCCTCCGACAGTGCGGCACTCCCTCAGTACTGTCCCTCCGACAGTGCGGCACTCCCTCAGTACTGACCCTCCGACAGTGCGGCACTCCCTCAGTACTGTCCCTCCGACAGTGCGGCACTCCCTCAGTACTGTCCCTCCGACAGTGCGGCACTCCCTCAGTACTGTCCCTCCGACAGTGCGGCACTCCCTCAGTACTGTCCCTCCGACAGTGCGGCACTCCCTCAGTACTGTCCCTCCGACAGTGCGGCACTCCCTCAGTACTGTCCCTCCGACAGTGCGGCACTCCCTCAGTACTGACCCTCCGACAGTGCGGCACTCCCTCAGTACTGCCCCTCCGACAGTGCGGCACTCCCTCAGTACTGTCCCTCCGACAGTGCGGCACTCCCTCAGTACTGTCCCTCCGACAGTGCGGCACTCCCTCAGTACTGTCCCTCCGACAGTGCGGCACTCCCTCAGTACTGTCCCTCCGACAGTGCGGCACTCCCTCAGTACTGTCCCTCCGACAGTGCGGCACTCCCTCAGTACTGCCCCTCCGACAGTGCGGCACTCCCTCAGTACTGTCCCTCCGACAGTGCGGCGCTCCCTCAGTACTGTCCCTCCGACAGTGCGGCGCTCCCTCAGTACTGTCCCTCCGACAGTGCGGCACTCCCTCAGTACTGCCCCTCCGACAGTGAGTGTGTGTATGTGTGTGAGACACAGGGACACAGGGACACTGAGACACTGAGACACTGGGACACTGAGACACAGAGACACTGAGACACTGAGACACAGAGACACTGAGGCACTGGGGCACTGGGACACTGAGACAGTGAGACACAGAGACACCGAGACACAGAGACACTGAGACACTGAGACACAGAGACACTGGGGCACTGGGACACTGAGACACAGAGACACTGAGACACAGAGACACAGAGACACAGAGACACTGGGGCACTGGGACACTGAGACACAGAGACACAGAGACACTGAGACACTGAGACACTGAGACACTGAGACACTGAGACACAGAGACACTGGGACACTGAGACACTGAGACACTGAGACACAGAGACACTGGGACACTGAGACACTGAGACACTGAGACACAGAGACACTGAGGCACTGGGGCACTGGGACACTGAGACACTGAGACACAGAGACACAGAGACACTGAGACACAGAGACACTGGGACACTGAGACACTGAGACACTGAGACACAGAGACACTGAGACACTGAGACACTGAGACACAGAGACACAGAGACACTGAGACACAGAGACACTGAGACACAGAGACACTGGGACACTGAGACACTGAGACACAGAGACACAGAGACACAGAGACACTGAGACACTGAGACACTGAGACACAGAGACACTGAGGCACTGGGGCACTGGGACACTGAGACACTGAGACACTGAGACACTGAGACACAGAGACACTGGGACACTGAGACACTGAGACACTGAGACACAGAGACACTGAGGCACTGGGGCACTGGGACACTGAGACACTGAGACACAGAGACACTGGGACACTGAGACACAGAGACACAGAGACACTGAGACACAGAGACACAGAGACACAGAGACACTGAGACACTGAGACACTGAGACACAGAGACACTGAGGCACTGGGGCACTGGGACACTGAGACACTGAGACACTGAGACACTGAGACACTGAGACACACACTGAGACACTGAGACACTGAGACACTGAGGCACTGGGGCACTGGGACACTGAGACACTGAGACACAGAGACACTGAGACACTGAGACACTGAGACACAGAGACACTGAGGCACTGGGGCACTGGGACACTGAGACACTGAGACACTGAGACACTGGGACACTGAGACACACACTGAGACACTGAGACACTGAGACACAGAGACACAGAGACACAGAGACACTGAGACACTGAGACACTGAGACACTGAGACACTGGGACACTGGGACACCGAGACACAGTGACACTGAGACACAGAGACACTGGGGCACTGGGACACTGAGACACTGAGACACAGAGACACTGAGGCACTGGGGCACTGGGACACTGAGACACTGAGACACTGAGACACAGAGACACTGGGACACTGAGACACTGAGACACTGAGACACAGAGACACTGAGGCACTGGGGCACTGGGACACTGAGACACTGAGACACTGAGACACAGAGACACTGAGACACTGAGACACTGAGACACAGAGACACTGGGGCACTGGGGCACTGGGACACTGAGACATAGAGACATAGAGACACAGAGACACTGAGACACTGAGACACTGAGACACAGAGACACTGAGACACTGAGACACTGAGACACAGAGACACTGAGACACAGAGACACACAGACACTGAGACACAGAGACACAGAGACACTGAGACACTGAGACACAGAGACACTGAGACACTGAGACACAGAGACACTGAGACACTGAGACACTGAGACACAGAGACACTGGGGCACTGGGGCACTGGGACACTGAGACATAGAGACATAGAGACACAGAGACACTGAGACACTGAGACACAGAGACACTGAGACACTGAGACACTGAGACACAGAGACACAGAGACACTGAGACACTGAGACACAGAGACACAGAGACACAGAGACACAGAGACACTGAGACACTGAGACACAGAGACATTGAGACACAGAGACACTGGGGCACTGGGGCACTGGGACATTGAGACATTGAGACACTGAGACACTGAGGCACTGGGACACTGAGACACAGAGACACTGAGACACAGAGACACTGAGACACTGAGACACTGAGACACAGAGACACTGAGACACTGAGACACAGAGACACTGAGACACTGAGACACTGAGACACAGAGACACTGAGACACTGAGACACTGAGACACAGAGACACTGAGACACTGAGACACTGAGACACAGAGACACTGGGGCACTGGGGCACTGGGACACTGAGACACAGAGACACAGAGACACTGAGACACTGAGACACTGAGACACAGAGACACTGAGACACTGAGACACTGAGACACTGAGACACAGAGACACTGAGACACTGAGACACTGAGACACTGAGACACAGAGACACTGAGACACTGAGACACAGAGACACTGGGGCACTGGGGCACTGGGACACTGAGACACAGAGACACAGAGACACTGAGACACTGAGACACTGAGACACTGAGACACAGAGACACTGAGACACTGAGACACTGAGACACTGAGACACAGAGACACTGAGACACTGAGACACAGAGACACTGGGGCACTGGGGCACTGGGACACTGAGACACAGAGACACAGAGACACTGAGACACAGAGACACTGAGACACAGAGACACTGAGACACTGAGACACTGAGACACAGAGACACTGAGACACAGAGACACTGGGGCACTGGGGCACTGAGACACAGAGACACTGAGACACTGAGACACTGAGACACTGAGACACTGAGACACAGAGACACTGAGACACAGAGACACAGAGACACAGAGACACTGAGACACTGAGACACTGAGACACTGAGACACTGAGACACAGAGACACTGAGACACAGAGACACTGAGACACTGAGACACTGAGACACTGAGACACAGAGACACTGGGGCACTGGGGCACTGGGACACTGAGACACAGAGACACAGAGACACAGAGACACAGAGACACAGAGACACTGAGACACTGAGACACTGAGACACTGAGACACAGAGACACTGAGACACTGAGACACTGGGGCACTGGGACACTGAGACACAGAGACACAGAGACACTGAGACACTGAGACACTGAGACACTGAGACACAGAGACACTGAGACACTGAGACACTGAGACACTGAGACACAGAGACACTGAGACACTGAGACACAGAGACACTGAGACACTGAGACACTGAGACACAGAGACACTGGGGCACTGGGGCACTGGGACACAGAGACACAGAGACACTGAGACACTGAGACACTGAGGCACTGAGACACAGAGACACTGAGACACTGAGACACAGAGACACTGAGACACAGAGACACTGAGACACAGAGACACTGAGGCACTGGGGCACTGAGACACTGAGACACAGAGACACTGAGACACTGAGACACTGAGGCACTGAGACACAGAGACACTGAGACACTGAGACACTGAGACACAGAGACACTGAGACACTGAGGCACTGAGACACAGAGACACTGAGGCACTGGGGCACTGGGACACTGGGACACTGAGACACTGAGACACAGAGACACTGAGACACTGAGACACAGAGACACTGAGGCACTGAGACACAGAGACACTGAGACACTGAGACACTGGGACACTGAGGCACTGAGACACTGGGGCACTGGGACACTGGGGCACTGGGACACTGAGACACTGAGACACAGAGACACAGAGACACTGGGACACTGAGACACTGAGACACTGAGACACAGAGACACAGAGACACTGGGGCACTGGGACACTGAGACACTGAGACACAGAGACACTGAG
>NW_027251611.1:0-40985 GCF_044704955.1 Pristiophorus japonicus | reverse complement strand
CAGACAGAGATACTGACAGAGACACACTGAGGGGGGCATCCCAGCACGCTGTTGGAGGGCTCCTGGTGCTGCAGTCGGTAAGTAGAAAATGTTTTATTTATTGATTTTTTTAATTAAATTATTTATTAATTTTTTTTTGATTGATTTATTGGTTGATTTATTGAGGTATTTATCATTTATTATTGATGATGGCTCTATTTGTAAAACTGAAGTGTTTAATGTTTGTAAGCTTCCCTTTAAACACCCCCCCCCCACCACCATTCCCTACGCCTGATTTGTAACCTACGCCTGATTTTCTAAAGTGTAGACAAGGTTTTTTCGAGCGTCCAAAAATCTTTACTTACTCACTTCTAAGTTAGTTTGGAGTAAGTTTTCACTCACGAAACTTTGAAGGCGTAAGTGGCTGGACACGCCCCCTTTTGAAAAAAAAATTCTGTTCCAAAGTGAAACTGTTCTAACTGACTAGAACTGGAGCAAACTAAATGACGAAAATTCTGATTTCTAAGATACTCCGTTCTACACCAGTTGCTCCTAAAAATCAGGAGCAAATCATGTGGAAACTTGGGGCCAACAAGTGGAAACTCAAGCCAGTAATTTCAACGTGTTGCAGAGTGAGAGAACCAGCTACTGGCTCCAATCATCCATGCAGAACCGTATTTGACAGATTACAAACGTTGGTTATCAAATACAGGTAAGTTTGATTAAAGAATTGGCAAGGACTCTGCTGAGACAGATGAATACAACTGCTGACTACACCATTAATGTACATTGTGTAGATCAAAGTGCTGCTGGCAACTTGAAAGTTATGATTTCTATCCCACCCAGAATTTCTTTTCTAAGCAGCTTGTCAAATTTCAACTGACAAGAATATTTTACTTTCCCAGTTTCGCCAGCCTTACAGATTATTTCCAGTCATCGGGGAGAACAGCACAACTAAGTTTATTGTGACTGCACATTCCATCTGAGCTATGCAGACTGGAAACTGCCCGAGTTTTATGGTGATTTTTTGTTAGACTACACATTATGGGTGAAGGTTCATAGCTATTGAAGCAAACAGTGAAGCTGCTGCTTATAGGTTACTCCGTTAAAAATATTAGATTTAGTATGACTTACATGGTTATTTTAAATCTGTAGCTTTATTTTCCTGTATACACTACTTAGTGTTCAGCAATGAAAAATTCTAGTTCCATCCAATTCTACAGATCAATGATTGCAAGTCTGGAAGACTGCTCCACAAGTAGTTCACATCATTTAAACTGCAGATAATGAATCGGAGTGCACAAGGGACAGTACTCAGGTTTAAAACTAGTCACTTCTATTTTCTTATTCTATTGAAAAAGGCTAAATTTACAGCATGGTAACGGAAGCTACTCTTCAAAATACAAGTATTTTCGCCCAAGAATAACAGAAACACTTCTGACTAGATCTAACTGGCTTATTCCTCGGCCTTCCTTCATCTGCATCGCAAATGCCACGGAGTACTGCCAGGAAAAGCAACGAAGGAAGAGGAAGAAAAGCGATGGAGACAGGAAGAGGAAAAAAACAAATACAGCAAGGCCTCTAATCAAGCATTTCAAAGTTTGCAATACCTCAAAGTAATCCATAGAAAGACACGGATTTGTTAAGGGAAGGTAGTGTCTGACTAATTTGAGTGAATTTTTCGAGGAGGTAACCAGGAGGGTCGATGAGGGCAGTGCGTTTGATGTATGGATTTTAGCAAGGCTTTTGATAAGGTCCCATATGGCAGACTGGTTACGAAAGTAAAAGCCCATGGACAATCCAAGGCAAAGTGGCAAATTGAATCCAAATATTGGCTCAGAGGCAGGAAGCAAAGGTTAATGGTCGAAGGGCGCGTTTGTGACTGGAAGGCTGTTTCCAGTGGGGTCCCACAGGGCTCAGTACGAGGTCCCTTGCTTTTTGTGGTATATATCAATGATTTAGACTTGAATGTAGCGGGGTATGATTAAGAAGCTTGCAGTTGATACAAAAATTGGCTGTGTGGTTGATAAAGAAGAACAAAGCTGTAGACTGCAGGAAGACATCAATGAACTGGTTAGAGGGGCAGAACAGTGGCAATCCAGAGAAGTGTGAGGTAATGCATTTGGGGAGGGCTAACAAGGCAAGGTAATACACATTAAACGCTAGGACACTGCGAAGTGGAGGAAAAAAGGGACCTTAGAGTGCATGTCCACAGATCCCTGAAGGTAGCAGGCCGGTTAGATAAGGTATAAGGCGGCATACGGAATACTTGCCTTTTTAGCCAAGCATAGGATATAAAAGCAGGGAGGTTATGCTTGATCTATATAAAACACTAGTTCAGTCGCAACAAGAGTACTACGTGCAGTTCTGGTCACCACATTGTAGGAAAGATGTGATTGCACTAGAGAGGGTACAGAGGAGATTTACGAGGATGTTGCCTGGACTGGAGAATTTTAGCTATGAGGAAAGATTGGATAGAACATAGAAAATAGGTGAAGGAGTCGGCCATTCGAACCTGCACCACCATTCAATAAGATCATGGCTGATTATTCCCTCAGTACCCCTTTCCTGCTTTCTCTCCATACCCCTTGATCCCCTTAGCCATAAGGGCCATATCTAACTCACTCTTGAATATATCCAATGAACTGGCATCAACAACTCTCTGCGGCAGGGAATTCCACAGGTTAACAACTCTCTGAGTGAAGAAGTTTCTCCTCATCTCAGTCCTAAATGACCTACCCCTTATCCCAAGACTGTCCCCTGGTTCTGGACTTCCCCAATATCGGGAACATTCTTCCCTCATCTAACTTGTCCAGTCCCGTCAGAATCTTACATGTTTCTATGAGATCTTCTCTCATCCTTCTAAACTCCAGTGTATAAATTCCCAGTTGATCCAGTCTCTTCTCATATGTCAGTCCAGCCATCCCGGGAATCAGTCTGGTGCAGATTCAATAGTAACTTTCAAAAGGGAATTGGATATATACTTGAAAAGGAAAAAACTGCAAGGCTATGGGGGGAAAGGGCAGGGTCATGGGACTAATTTCAAAGAGCCGGCACATATGCTGGGTTTGTTTTCTCTGGAACAGAGGAGAGTGAGGGAGACCTTACTGAAGTGTATAAAATTATGAGGGCCCTAGGGCCCAACATTGTCTAACCCCTTTTTTCAGCACACTGACCTGAAGCGCGATGGAAAGGGTGCCAGAAAAAAGGGGCCCCATCCTGGCTGCTCTTTGGAGTCCCCGGAGGCGTGGCGTGGCGTGGCATGGAGGCTGAAGGAGGGGGCGGAGCAACAGGCCGGTGCAGAAAGCACTGCCGGCACCTGCACGCATGCTCAGTGAGAGCTGCGCGCATGCTCCTGCACTCCCAGCGCATCCAGTGGGCAGGACCCGGTGTTCGCAGCCCCTATCCCGGGCCGAAGGGACACCCGATCTCGCCGCACCCGATCCCCGGCCGAGTGGACTCCCGCACTGGCCGGCCCGCTGAGTTCCCGGGCAGGGAAGTACTGAGCTTTTACTTTTTATTTAGTGACTGTGCTTGAAACTTTTTATTTGTGGGGGGGGAGGGGGTGGCGGGAGAAGGAGGAGAGATGGGAAGGAAGAGATGAGACTTCCACACTCTCTCACCCCGGCCCAGCAGCTGTGACTTCTCCAGTACACGTCTTCCCTCCCCTATCCCAGGCCGAATAGCCTCACGCACAGGCCTGCCCGCTGTCTTTCCCAGGCAGACTTTAAAGATAAAGTAGGATTTACTGCATTTTTTTTTAAATTGTATTTTAATGGTTTGAGCTTTTCCTGAATGTTTGCTGCTTGGTTGTTGACGTCCTCTCCAGTTCCTTTCCCTATCCCTGCCCTATTGTCTGCCGAATGTGCGCTGCTTTTTCTTAACTGCCCACAAGGTTTTTCAGAGCTGGCCACATACGCTGACCTAAGTGGATTTGGAGTACGTTTTTGCTGGCCAAAGTGGCATAAATGTCCAAAACGGTCATAAGTGTCTGAGAACACCCCCTTTTGGAAAAAAAAACTGACCTAAAAAAAAAAAATCGCACCGAACTGACTTACTCTGGAGCAAATTTTGAGGGGAAAATGGCATTTTCTAACTTACGCCAGAAAAATCAACTTACTCCAAAAAAATTGATGCAAGTCATGGCCAATGGATAGGAAAGACTTATTTCCCCATAGCAGAGAGGTCAACAACCAGGGGGCATAGATTTAAAGTAATTGGTCAGAATTTAGAGGGGATTTAAGGGGACATTTTTTCACCAAAGGTGGTGGGGGTCTGGAACTCACTGCCTGAAGTGTGGTAGAGGCAGAAACCCTCACCCCATTTAAAAAGTGCTTGGATATGCACCTGAAGTGCCGTAACCTGCAAGTCTACGGACCAAGAACTGGAAAGCGGGATTAGGCTGGATAGCTTTTTGTAGGCCAGCATGGCCTCCTTCCATGCTGTAAATTTCTATGATTTCTAACTTCCCACATTCACACACATAGTTTTGATGAACCTTCTGCATCCCAAAGAAAAAGTGCATTATTTGTTTAGAGATAATCAAAATCAATATAAATGACTCCATTTGCAAATACCAAAGAGCCCTATTTAAAGTTTACAGAATGTTGACTTGTACCAGTGCACTCAGCATGCAGGCCTTCATCAACTAGAAAAATCGGTAGCATTTGCATTTGTGGCTAGTGGTACCATCTCTCCACATTTGTACTGCAACTGCTGGTCTGCAGTATGACTTCCAGCCAGACATTATGCAGCTTACACTGCAGGGCTCATGTCTGGTTGAAACTCCAATTGCCCGAGCCACTCTTTCACACAATTGAAATCACTCAGTAGTACAAAATTCTGTGATGTCTAAAAGTGCTATTTAGAAAATTAGAAGGAAAACATGTTGGATTAAACATCTGGTTTTACAGCATCACAAATAAAGAGCTTAACTATTACATTCCTTTGTAAGTGAAGTAGCTTTACTAGTGTTAGAGCTGCCCAAACTTGCTCCCTTGATTGCAGAGTTCAGCCAATGAACGGCTGAGCCACACAGATAAGGAAGATGCCAGGATTCATCCCCAGTCTATCCGTAAGCTGATCTCAAGACAGGGAAAGGAAAAATACACATGGAATCTCACTCCTCGTGGTTGTGCAGCAATTACTATTGTATGTATGTACTTATAGATGTTGGGTGATAGCCAGTCACACCCAATTTTCCCCCCCCCACTGTTAAATAACCTGCCAACACTTGGTCAGTGGTCACTGCAGGGCAACTGATGCCCATTGCACTGTACACCACAAAGGAATCACTGCCTTCAGAAAGAGGAATAACTTGTATTTGTATAGTACCTTTAACGTAATGAAACATCCCAAGGCACTTCACAGGAGGTATTATGAGATAAAAATTGGACACCGAGCCACACAAGTACAAATTAGCGCAGCTGACCAAAAGCTTGGTCAAAGAGGTATGTTTTAAGGAGCATCTTGAAGGAGGAGAGAGAAAGAGAGAGGTGGAGGGGTTTAGGGAGGGAGTTCCAGAGTTGGGGCCTGGGCAACAGAAGGCATGGCCACCAATGGTAAAGTGACTGTAATCAGGAATGGTCAGAACGAGAGGAGCGCCGACATCTCGGGGAGGGGGTTCTGGGGCTGGAGATTACTGAGATAGGGAGGGGCGAAGCCATGGAGGGATTTGGAAACAAGGATAAGAATTTTGAAATCGAGGCATTTCTTAACCAGAAGCCAATGTAGGTCAGCGAGCACAGGGGTGATCGGTGAGCGCGACTTGTTGTGAGTTAGGGCATGGGCAGCCGAGTTTTGGATCAACTCTAGTTTACATAGGATAGAATGTGGGATGCCAGCCAGGAGTGCGTTGGAATGGTCAAGTCTAGAGGTAACAAAGACATGAATGAGGGCTTCAGCACCGAATGAGCTGAGGCAACGGCGGAGGACAGCCTGACATTAGTAGTGGGGAAAATGTTGGAATCAATTCTTAAAAATGTAATAGCAGCACATTTGGAAAGCAGTGACAGAATCGGTCCAAAAGGCTTTTGACAAGGTCCCACACAAGAGATTAGTGTGCAAAATTAAAGCACATGGTATTGGGGGTAATGTACTGATGTGGATAGAGAACTGTTTGGCAGACAGGAAGTAGAGAGTCGGGATAAATGGGTCCTTTTCAGAATGGCAGCCAGTGACTAGTGGGGTGCCACAGGGCTCAGTGCTGGGACCCCAGCTATTTACAATATACATTAATGATTTAGATGAAGGAATTGAGTGTAATATCTCCAAGTTTGCAGATGACACTAAGCTGGGTGGCAGTGTGAGTTGTGAAGAGGATGCTAAGAGGCTGCAGGGTGATTTGGACAGGTTAAGTGAGTGGGGAAATGCATGGCAGATGCAGTATAATATGGATAAATGAGGTTATCCACTTTGGTGGCAAAAACACAAAAGCAGAATATTATCTGAATAGCGGCAGATTAGGAAAAGGGGAGGTGCAACGGGACCTGGGTGCCATGGTACATCAGTTGTTGAAAGTTGGCATGCAGGTACAGCAGGCGGTGAAGGAGGCAAATGGTATGTTGGCCTTCATAGCTAGGGGATTTGAGTATAGGAGCAGGGAGGTCTTACTGCAGTTGTACAGGGCCTGGGTGAGGCCTCACCTGGAATAGTGTGTTCAGTTTTGGTCGTCTAATCTGAGGAAGGACGTTCTTGCTATTGAGGAGTGCAGCGAAGGTTCACTACACTGATTCCCGGGATGACAGGACTGACATATAAGGAGAGACTGGATCGACTGGGCCTGTATTCACTGGAGTTTAGAAGGATGAGAGAGGATCTCACAGAAACATATAAAATTCTGATGGGACTGGACAGGTTAGATGCAAGAAGAATGTTCCCCATGTTGCGGAAGTCCAGAACCAGGGGACACAGTCTAAGGATAAGGAGTAAACCATTTAGGACTGATGGAGAAACTTCTTCACTCAGAGTTGTTAACCTGTGGAATTCTCTACCGCAGAGAGTTGTTGACGCCAGTTCATTGGATGTATTCAAGAGGGAGTTAGATATGGTCCTCGCGGCTAAAGGGATCAAGGGGTATGGAGAGAAAGCAGGAAAGGATACCGCAGGAAAGGATAAAGGCGAATGATCAGCCATGATCTTATTGAATGGTAGTGCAGGCTCAAAGGGCTGAATGGCCTACTCCTGCACCTATTTTCTACGTTTCTATGTTAGGGAGGTGGAAATAGGCGGTCTTAGTTATGCTGCGGATGTGTGGTTGAAAGCACATTTCAGGGTCAAACATGACACCAGGGTTATGAACAGTCTTGTTCAGCCTCAGACAGAAGTTGGGAGTGGGATGGGGTCAGTGGCTAGGGAACGGAGTTTGTGGCGGGGAGTGTAAACAATAGAGAAAATGGTAGAGGAAAAAGAGTAATCAGCTCTCAGGACAAATCTTATTTTGCTCTATGAAATATAAATACTTAGTTTAAAGCTGCATTCTCATTACATACCTTAAAGTCATGATGTACTGGAAAGGAACAAACTCCAGCTAGTTCGCACACCAATACAGTGGTGACCATTTAAAACTAGATTCTGAAAACACGACAAATTCTAAGTTATGGTGAACAATTCATTCTATATATCCCAACAATATAAAGGAAGCATGATTTTACATTCAGCACACAGATAAGAGCTAACTGAGGCAAATTACTTAATTGCACATAATTATGGTCCGTATCCAAGAAATTGGCCTAAAAGAAATGTAATTAATTAAGTCATAAATAAAACATATCTTCACAATGAGACTAGCATTCCTGAAAAATGTGCATCTTTCAAAACATAACATTCCATTATCTAGTGTGCATGCATGCAAGTAAATCTTTCATCGGTGGACAATTCTTCTGTTCAAACACTGATTGAAACAAAGCATTTCAAATACTTTGGGCTAGACAAAAACAGATACCAGTGACTCCATCTATGGTTGGTGCCAGTAAATTTTGCAAGTGGATACTTGTTTTGTTGGTGAAGACAGATTTCTAAGCTTCTAAGAAAGCAATTCAGATGACAGCATATGGAAAGGGGCAACAGCCTTCAAAAATTACAATCAGCACTGTGAAGGGAAGCAGTGGTGCAGAAAAATAGGAACGGGAGTAAGCCGTTCAACACGTTGAACCAATTTCACCATTCGATTAGATGATGGCTATCTGTACCTCAATTCCACTGGGTGACAGGAACTGCAGAAGAGAAGGTTTCAAATTTAGATGTCTTCTTTCAGGAGATAAACCTGGCATCCCAGGGTTCTTGAGCAGGATAGGAGCTGTGAGCAGGGGGAAGGGACAGGACTGTGCAGTTAGGCTTTGGTCGACAAGTTGAATCAGACCAGCAAACACTACAAGTGCTAAGTATTGTAAAAAGATGGTTATTAATAAAAATCATGGATCAGTATAATGTATTACATTTTCACTGCAAGGAATGCAATCCATCCTTTAATAGGACAAGAGTGAATTTGCAGATATTTGGGAGCAGTTTTTACAGCAACCACTCAGATTTCCACTGTGATTATTTGCATAGTCTTCTGCACATGTGCCCGCATGTGGGCGGGGTCTAAACAACGTCCCATTCCCACCAGAATGGCGCATGCGCAGAAGGACGCAGAAGACCCGACACCACCAAACCCTGGGATCCTCACACACTCTGCAAGCACGCAGGAGCAGCACGTGAACCCCCTGGGTTTAACCATAGAAACATAGAAAATAGGTGCAGGCGTAGGCCATTCGAGCCTGCACCATCATTCAATAAGATCATGGCTGATCATTCACCTCAGTACCCCTTTCCTGCTTTCTCTCCATACTCCTTGATCCCTTTAGCCGTAAAGTACATATCTAACTCCCTCTTGAATATATCCAATGAATTGGCATCAACGACTCTGCGGTAGGGAATTCCACAGGTTAACAACTCTGAGTGAAGAAGCTTCTCATCTCAGTCCTAAATGGCTTACCCCTTATCCTTAGACTATGTCCCCTGGTTCTGGACTTCCCCAACATTGGGAACATTCTTCCTGCATCTAACCTGTCCAGTCCGGTCAGAATTTTATATGTTTCTATGAGATCCTCTCTCATCCTTCTAAGCTCTCGTGAACACAGGCCCAGTCGATCCAGTCTCTCCTCATATGTCAGTCCTGCCATCCCAGGAATCAGTCTGGTGAACCTTCGCTGCACTCCCTCAATAGCAAGAACGTCCTTCCTCAGATTAGGAGACCAAAACTGAACACAATATTCCAGGTGAGGCCTCATCAAGGCCCTGTACAACTGCAGTATGACCTCCCTGCTCCTACACTCAAATCCTCTAGCTATGAAGGCCAACATGCCGACTTTCAACGACTGATGTACCATGACACCCAGGTTTCGTTGCACCTCCCCTTTTCCTAATCTGCCGCCAATAAGATAATATTCTGCCTTCGTATTTTTGCCACCAAAGTGGATAAGCTCACATTTATCCACATTATACTGCATCTGCCATGCGATTGCCCACTCACCTAACCTCTCCAAGTCACCCTGTAGCCTCTTGATGTCTCTTCACAGCTCACACTGCCACCCAGCTTAGTGTCACCTGCAAACTTAGAGATATTACACTCAATTCCTTCAGCTAAATCATTAATGTACATTGTAAAGAGCTGGAGTCCCAGCACTGAGCCCTGCAGCACCCCACTAGGCAATGCCTGCCATTCTGAAAAGGACCCATTTATCCCGACTCTCTGCTTCCTGTCTGACAACCAGTTCTCTATCCACATCAGTACATTACCCCCAATACCATGTGCTTTAATTTTGCACACCAATCTCTTATGTGGGACCTTGTCAAAAGTCTTTCAAAAGTCCAAATACACCACATCCACTGGTTCGCCCTTGTCCATTCTACCATACATCCTCAAAAAATTCTCGAAGATTTGTCAAGCATGATTTCCCTTTCATAAATCCATGCTGACTTGGACCGATCCTGTCACTGCTTTCCAAATGCGCTGCTATTTCATCCTTAATAACTGATTCCAACATTTTCCCCACTACTGATGTCAGGCTAACCGGTCTATAATTACCCGTTTTCTCTCTCCCTCCTTTTTTAAAAAAAGTGGTGTTACATTAGCTACCCTCCAGTCCATAGGAACTGATCCAGAGTCGATAGACTGTTGGAAAATGATCACCAATGCATCCACTATTTCTAGGGCCACTCTGGGATGCAGACTATCAGGCCCCGGGGATTTATCGGCCTTCAACCCCATCAATTTCCCACCTAATAAGGATCTCCTTCAGTTCCTCCCTCTCACTAGACCCTCGGTCCCTTAGTATTTCCGGAAGGTTATTTGTGACTTCTTTCATGAAGACAGAACCAAAGTATTTCTTTAACTGGTCCGCCACTTCTTTGTTCCCCATTATAAATTCATCTGAATCTGACTGCAAGGGACCTAAGTTTGTCTTCACTAATCTTTGGTGGTATTGGTACTCTGAGCGCTCTCCGGCCCAAACGCTGGCTGATCCCGGGGTTTGGTGGTGTTGGCGCCTGGTGCGCTCTCTGGCTTCTCTCTCATTATTCGGCCCAGCGAGGGCCAATCCTGGGGCCCTGCTCGATCTGCGTGCTCTCCAACTCGGCACAGGGTTCACATACACCGCTATTAGCGATCACGTGTTTGCCAGTGCACTCGCTCAGCGCTCCGGCCGCACTGCACTCAGCTCCCACACAAGGTTCCAGCTTGAACCTTCAGTCCAATCTCAATCAGGAGCTGCAAACTTTGGGGGCACCTTGGGAATTGCACTTGCGAGCAAAACACCTACACACAACACACACAGTCATTTAATTCAAATTAAATAATTTTTACCACTTCCAGATGAAAAAGAAAACTCCAAAGGATTAACTATTCTACTAATTAGAGCATAAAGTATTTTCTTTTGCCACCCAAGGGCAATTGTAATTACAAGTGCAGAATATTAACAGAGGATCTTCACAAAGTCAACTAAACTTCCACAATCTATAGTCTGTACGACTGTAGACTGGATCAAATTACACCTTGTGGGATTGTCTACAGCAGGCAGGATCACATTACATATTCCAGACCAACTGTTGCCTTGTCCTCCAAGGGGACCAATCAGAAATCTGGTATCACAAATAAACACACCCTCCAATTTCTGCATGAATCTGCAGTCATTTTAAAGTCAGATTTGAGAAGAGGCCAACTTTAGCACCAAATAGGAGCTTCTATTTTATTGCCCCCATGGTAAATGGAAACTGCTCCTCAGGCTCTGACCCCTTCCCTTTGAAAATTATCATCCCATCTCCAACATTCCTTTCCTCTCCAAAGTCCTTGAACATCCTATCATTTCTCAGATCAAAGCCCATTTTTCCCCACAAGTCCAGGCTTGAAACCCTCTAATCAAATTTCATCCCTTCCACAGCACCAAAGTGGCTGTACCCAGTCATGAATGACATTTTCAGTGACTGACAATTCTGCATTATTCCTCCTCATCCACTCTTTGACAGTCAACCACACCATGCTCCAATGCCTCTTGGTCCCACTCTTATCAATCCAATCACAGTCAGAGCATCTCGAGCAATGGCTTCTCTTTCCACCCAAGCAGTCACCTCAGATCAAAACGGACCATCTTTGGCCCACATCTCTACCTCATCTACATGTTAATGACAGACATGGGCCAGCTTCTACATATACACTGATGAAACACAGGCCAGCTAAAGACCAAAGACAAAGCTGAGCTCTTCATCACAAAGACCATCTATGTCAATCTCTAGAACATCGCCCACTTCCATCCATACCACAGTCCATCTGCCACTGAAACTCTTACGCATTCCGTTGTCGTCTCTAGACACTATTAGTTCAATGTTCACTTGGCCAGTCCCCCATTCGCCATAAACCTCAGCTCAACCAAAAAGCTGATGCTCATATCCTATCCCACTCCAGTAAACAGTATATCACAGGTATTAGCAGCAACGTTTGTGTGTCTGGAGGGCCCGCACAGACGACTCGCATCTTTTAAATGGAATAAATAGCGCATGCGCAATAATTTGGATGGACCGCGCACCCAAAAAACCTTAGCGGGAATATTGATTAGCAGTCTATCAAAATCCACCAAGTATCATTAGCTTAATGTTTAATTCACTTTTTTCAAATTGTGCCAAACCCTAACCACCTGTAACATTTTAGCAGAATTGTGACTTCTGCAATAATAAAAGTACAAGCATGCTACAAGCTGGAATGAAGCACGTGCCACAAAAAAAGACAAAGGTGTGCAGTTGACTTAGTTTGCCATTCATTGGCAAACACAAATTTGATTTCTTTTGAAAAATCACTCAGACCGGTAGGAAAGCTTCAACGTTTGCCACAGCAATTTGGCCATTTTTCTGTGCAAACATTACAAGTCAGTTTCCTCACTAATATCCAATAAAATATTTCGCCAAGAAATCCAGTACATATTAGCACTAAAACCCAGAGAACAGGTAGAATTACAACAACATTCACAAAAAGCTAAACCTGGAATAAAAACAATAAATTCTAGAAACAGGTCTGTTGCCATCAGTGCAGCGAACATTTCTGGTGCGTACCCTTCATCAGAACCATAATATTTGTTGATGTAAAGCAACTGTATTAGTGCAGCAACCACGAGGTTAGAGTAATATGTGCTGCAGGTAGCAGGTTCGATTAGCTTGAGAAACAAGATTTCTCAAATGGAAAATAAAAACACAACGATTTTGATTGCAAACCATCACTGCATTCGCACAGCTTTATTAAAAAAGTACAAAACTTCAAATCACTTCAGAAGATTTTTTAAACATATGAGCAAATTCTCCAACAAAGCTTTGCCATTGTCCATCCTTCAACCAGACAGTTTTTACAATTGGTTTCAAAACATGAAACAGTATGAAAGCAAAGATGACCAAAACAGCAGAATTTGTAAGTTCATTACAGGTATTCAACTGAGTCATTTAAAACAGATATGCTCACTTGTTTATTGGAACAGAAAATAAATTCTACTTCCTACTTGAATCTATAAATAGTCTGAAACTTAATTTTATTTTACAACTACATATTGAGAGTACTGTACAATGATAATACAAGTCTGTTTGAAGTGGGCACTTTCCATATAGTTTGATGGCTCACTTGCACACAGAGAAATCAAACCATTGGGAATGCAGTGATCTGGCACTTCCATTAATTGCTCAAAACAATCATCCAGAGTTAAATTACAGATTGTACCTCTAGCCCGGGACACTCTAATACGGAAACATGTGTGGTTCGGCATTAGTTGAGTCTGAGGGAGAGGAAGGTTTATTTTGTTTTAAGTTTTGATTGACTGGAGTGGCCGTCAATCAGTGAGTGTGTTCAGCGATTGGCTGGAGCGGCTGTCAATCGAATTGTTTTGGTACTCCATTCAAACTTGGTAATCAAGAGGGAGAGGGAGGTCAGAACTTACCCTGGATTGGAGGTACAGTTGAGGCTGAATGGGCCCATACTGCATGTCTGCACTGCTGCAAAGGAGAAGAGGCTTCAAAGTTGTTAAAGCAGCTTTCATTTTCTTAGTAAAACATGACAGTGGGCAAAGACATTCAGACGTGTGTTTGGCGATCGGCTGTTAGAGCCACCCAAAGGCACTTCCAAGTATGACCTCCCATGGTTGAAAAATTCTCTGTTCGTG
This sequence comes from Pristiophorus japonicus, assembly GCF_044704955.1. Taxonomy (NCBI): domain Eukaryota; kingdom Metazoa; phylum Chordata; class Chondrichthyes; family Pristiophoridae; genus Pristiophorus; species Pristiophorus japonicus. The sequence goes on along the minus strand of NW_027251611.1, from coordinate 27,333 downwards.
AGAATGTGAATAGAGGGGTTGTGAATATGTCAAGTGGTGAAGAGAATCATGGGAAGATAGCTGAAAGAAATGTCAAGCTGCGATACTTGCAGTGTCAACACAAAAAGAGGTTAGTTACTCAGAGTGTGGTCAAACACGAGTTACGCGAAAAGCAAAGTCAGACATGAGTCAGACGAAAGACTGCTATAACAAGCCATGAAATAGGGAAGAATCCTTAGCGAAACTATAAACAAGCTAACATTAGTGCCCGCCCTGTCTGGGGGACTTGTCGGCCTGCCATTGGATGTACGCTGGGGGAAGCAGAAAGTGATTGGATGCACTAAGTGCTAATCAAATATGTTCTGTTTTGAAAATGTATAATTACTGTGCTTTTGCGCTGTTACGAGACTTGTCCTGAGGGAGTTGAACAAGCTCTAATTGAGAGTGTTCCTTTATCTTGACAAGTCCCGATCGGAGAATCTTCAATAAAGGTCTTTTACAGAAAAGGCAACATGGGTGTTCGTGTCAGTGTATTTCGCTGAAACAGATTGAGGGAAAAAAAATCCGTATTATCACCAGCATCGGCCAAGTCCCGAGGGTGCCGGACCAGAGATGTCCAACTGTATGTGGTAAATGTAGTTTCTTTTGTTGAACTTAAACCCATTGTAAAATTACTCCAATTGCAATTGTTTTCTGTGGTTCACATCAGAAACTACAATTGTGATTCAATATTTACCATTGAATGCCCAGTTTTAGACCCAAGTAGAAGAAGCATACAGGAAACATGGCCAGGAAAAGACCAGTTGGTTGAGTCTGTGCCAGTCATGGCCCCCAAGGTTCCGCACTAACCAGTAGCCATGTAATCTCAGGGGAGAGGCTACAACACTCAAAAAGCTCGACATCATCCAGAACAAAGCAGTCGACTTGAGTGACACTTCATCTACTAGCCTAAACATCCTCCCTCTCCACTGCCAGGGTACGTAAACCCCACAGCAGCATTGTGGACCTGCCACCATCTTCCTAAGGCCAACTTGCCAGCAATGCCCATATCCAGAGAATTATTATTTTTTTTTAATTAAAAAATGGCAAACCTCACAGCACTTGCAACGAATCTCAAGAAACTATAACATCCATGTGTCTCCTTCCCCCTCAATACATAACCCTAAAATTAAATTTGCTTCAGATTTCTAGAGTTGCGTTAGTGTCTTTACCAAGCCTTTGGAATAGGGATTATATCACCCTGCAATATAAACACAATTTGCAATTCAAATTCCTGAAAGTATTATATATTGAAGTGAAGTGGAACCAAATTTAGGAAATCCCTTAGCACAGCACAATTACATCAGCCCAAATGAATTAATTCAGGGTTATGATTTCTCTATTCCCAAATCCCTTCTCTTCACTTGTCTCATCAGGCCATGCACTTCCAAGCCTTTGCCATTATAGCAATTTGCATTTATACTGCACCTTTAATATAAGAACATAAGAATTAGGAGCAGGAGTAGGCCATTCGGCCTCTTGAGCCTGCTCCGCCATTCAATAAGATAGTGGCTGATCTTCTACCTCAAGTCTTTCCTGCACTATCCCCATATCCCTTGATTCCTGTAATATTCAAAAATCTATTCACTGTTTTGAATATACTTAATGGCCGAGCATCCACAGTCGTCTGGGGTAGAGAATTCCAAAGATTCACCACCCTCTGAGTGAAGAAGTTTCTCCTCATCTCAGTCTTAAATGGCCGACCCTTTATTCTGAGACCGTGATCCCTAGTTCGAGACTCCCCAGCCAGGGGAAACATCCTCCCTGCAGCTACACTGTCAAGCCCTGTAAGAATTTTGTATGTTTCAATGAGATCACCTCTCATTCTTCTAATCTCTAGACAATATAGGCCTAGTCGACTCAATCTCTCCTCTGGACAATCCCCCCATCCCAGGAATCAGTCTGGTGAATCTTCGTTGCACTCCCTCCATCGCAAGTATATCCTTCCTTAGGCATTTCACAAAGAATAAATAGATGGTGAGCCATTAGAGGAGAATTAAGGGAAATGGCCAAAACCAGTCAAGTTTTGAGAAGGCCTTTGAAGGCGGGGGGAGGGGGAGCGACTTTGCAAGACTGCAGGCCTTGGGGAGCCTTAGCAAGCCATTAGGCAGCACAAAATAGCAATCCAATATCCACCCTCTTCTGTCCCCCGCCCCGCCCCTTGCAGGTAGACAGTAAGACTTAATCAGAGTAAGAGAGAAAATTGAATCTCATGTTCCATTGCAACAAATTGGATCCTGCTCTTCTAGCATATTATGCCTCTTTAACAAAAAATAAATTATGTAGTGCCTTTCAGGACCTCACAAAGCATTTTGCACCCAATCACGTACTTTTGAGGTGTAATTACTGTTGTAATGTAGAGAAACATGGCAGCCAATTAGTGCACATAAAGAGCAATGAGAAATAAAAAGATACTGTTTTTAAGTGATGTTGGTTGAGTAATTGTTGTCCAGGATACTGCGAGAAGTCACATCATGGTTTTTTTAAAAAAACATTCACCCAAGGGGGGTCAGACATCTTGTCCAAAAGACAGCCAGCAGTATAGCACTCCATGAAATGTCAGCCTAGATTAAGTGCTCAAGTCCTGGAGTGGGGCTTGGACACTCAACCTTTTGACTCGAGAGTCATGCATTTTGGGATGCATCACATCTTTCAACATATGGGGCTCCATTTTCCCCAAAGCTGTTTTTTGGCATACTTGAAGAGTTACGCCCGTTTTTTGGGGGTCCAACTACGCCAAAAAAAAAAATCATCCAACTTTCCCCATTTGAATTGTTCATTTTGGCACTGCCGAGCCTGTCCTTCAGCTTTGGGGGTGGAACCTAAGATCTGAGCCAAAAAGATCAGGTTGCCAGGGACACACTGAGGGCTGAGGCTGGAAAGTGACACATACAACACATTCTGGCCAGCTCACAGCAACCTACAAAAGCACCTTGCACATTGCAGCAGCATTCCATCATTAAATTATTAAAGTGTTTATGCCAAACGTCTATTCCCCTGTCCCCCCGCACTTAAGCTTGGCCAAAAAGCTTCCCTCCCCCCTCCTCCTGGAGCCACTCCTAACCCTGGCCGAAGGGCCTCCCCTTCCCGATGTCCACTGCTAGCCCTGGCCGAAGGGCCTCCTGGTACCGGTGCCCGATGCTAGCCCTAACAGAAGGGCCTCCCGGTGCCCGTTACCGCTGCTAGCCCTGGCTGAAGGGCCTCCTCCCGATGCCGGTTACCGCTCCTAACTCTGGCCAAAAGGCTTCCCTCCTCTACCGATTGCCGCTCTTAACCCTGGCCAAAAAGCTTCCTTCCCCTGCCGGTGCCAGTTCCTAACCCTGACCGAAAGGCTTCCCTCCCCTGCCGCTGTCGGTTGCCGCTCCTAACCCTGGCCGGAAGGTCTTTCTCTCCCTCCCTCCGCTGCTGTGCGGGCCGTGGAACTGCATCTGCTGCACTGATTTTCTTACCTGCGCCAATTTTTTTAACTGCCCAGAAGATTTTAAATGCCATCCTAAGAAAAATTGGAGTAAATCGGAGCTGGCCAAACTTGCTTAAATGGCCAGAATTAGCACGGGTGGCAGGTTATGCCCCCAATGACGCAAAAAAAAAACCTTAAAAAAAAATCATAACTGAGTTACATCTTTGAGGAAACTTGGATATTTTAAAATTAGGCCAAAAAAAAAAGCAGCGCACGCCAAAAAAACGACGCAGATAACTGGGGGAAAACTGAGCCCATGAAGTTGGCATTGGCAGAGAGATGTTACGAATGCAGTTTTTCCCACCAGTTTCATTGTATTTGAACACAGTGTGATCTGTTGGATTGCAAATTTTATCCTTACATAGTATTTCTTGCACTGGAGCAGACATAAAATTGAGTGGAGAAAAAAAATTCAAAAGGAAAAATGACAAGGGAAAAAAAAAACATTAAATGAGGAAAACAAAGGTTGAATGCAACTGCCATCAGCCAACCTCAGATTGTAAGTGTATTTTTGTGATCAATTTGAATTGGCCACTGAAGTCTGGAATTCTCACTCTTTCATCTTGAACATATTCAGCATTAGAAATTATGGGAATATTACATTAGCATGATAATACCAATGTGCGTAAATCAGAGATTCTAAATCATTGCAGGCCAAATGGTGGAAGTGCTACACAGACTTTCAGACAGTTGCAGATAAATATGTCCTCATGCATTCTTAGCTATTTCTATTTTGCATTATTTTTGAATTCAAGTATACCTTCATGTTCCAACTTTGAAAGCAAGATCACCCGTTGGAAGTCTTTCAAAGTTGAAAAGCCCAGGTTTCCCTAATATCTCCTCATAATTCAGATCCCTAGGTGTCAGAGGCTTGAGCAAAGACAGGAGAAACTTGGCCCTTTCAGCCTGAAAGGCATCAAACCGGTTGAAGTTAGATAGGAGATCAGAGTTGAAGGATGAATGGGTTTCAGTTGGCATTTGAGACTGGAGGAGGTAGGGTGGGCAGTAGGTCAGAAGATTGGGAGCCAGTGGAGGCTGGCAAGGGCAGGAGGAAGTGAGAACAGCTCACGACAGTAGAATTTTGGAAATTGAGAGTTTGTGTAGAGTGCAGTTGGGAGGCAGAGAAGTTGAATTGAGATAAGTGAGAAGGGTTTCAGCATCAATAGGGAAAGAGACAGGGGCAGAAACCAGCAATGCTTGGCGGTGAGATTGAATAGAACACCTAGGTTACATACAATCTGGTTCAGACTGAACAAAAGTAGTCAGGGAGGAGAATTAATTTCTGGCAATAGTTAAGAGTGTATGGTGGAACACAGACACAAGAGTAAGCCTGTTCCCCTCGAGCCTATTAGATCATGGCTGATCTGTACCTCAACTCCATATCTCCCAGAAAGGATCTGTGCTATTTGCCCTAGTGTTTAGTTTGAGAAAATTCCCATTCAACCAGTACTTCATGGAAAAAGAGAGATGGTTGTGAAATCAATATCTCCGAGTAAAGACTCAATTGAGGAAAAGAAAGGGATCCATCACATAAAATGCTGGAGATATTCTGGCTACACTGGCATATGTAGGAGTGGGCCCAAGCAAGGACAGTTTCTTGGAGGTAGATCATGGAGACATTGAAGAAGAACGATGGAGAGTGCCATGAAGGAGTCAAGGATAAGGAAGGATAATGTACCATGGTTGAAATCACAGGATTCTGTTGGTTCCTTTGACTAGTGTTGTGAGCAAAAAGCTATTAAAAAGATCGACAGACTCCTTGTGGGAATGTGCCTCCACTTTGTTCTTCCCCTTGATATTCAATGGCATTACTATCGCCAAATTCCCCACCATCAACATCCTGGGGGTCACCATTGACCAGAAACCTAACTGGATCAGCCACATAAATACGATGTCACATAATGGACTGATGAACAAGGTCAGAGAATGCGGAGTCAGGGGACAAGTAACAGCTAGCTGGACAGGTTAGATGCGGGAAGAATGTTGATGATGTGGAAGCCCAGAACCAGGGGGCACAGTTTTAGGATAAGGGGTAGGCCATTTAGGACTGAGATGAGGGGAAATTTCTTCACTCAGGAACTCCCTGTATAATTCCCTGCTGCAGAGAGTTGTTGATGCCAGTTTGTTGGATATATTCAAGAGGGAGTTAGATATGGCCCTTACGGCTAAAGAGATCAAGGGGTATGGAGAGAAAGCAGGAAAGGGGTACTGAGGGAATGATCAACCATGATCTTATTGAATGGTGGTGCAGGCTCGAAGGGCCTACTCCTGCACCTATTTTCTATGTTTCTATGTTTCAAGACAGTAGGCAGAGTGCAGGGATGAAAGGAAGCTATTCACAGTGGCAGAAGGTGGGTAGTGGTGCTCCTCAAGGATCAGTGCTGGGAGCACTATAAGCTCACAATTTATATTAATTTAGACTTTGGAATCAAAAATACAATTTCAAATTTTGCAGATGACACTAAATTTGGGCTGCAAAAAAGGGCTGCAAAAAATTACAGGAGGACATTAATAAACTTGCAGAATGGGCATATAATTGGCAAATGAAGTTCAACACAGATAAGTGTGAGGTTTTACATTTTGGTAGGAAGAATAGGGAGGCCACTTATTACTTGAAGGGTGCGAGTCTAGGTGGGGTAGAGGAACAAAGGGATCTGGGAGTACAAATATACAAATCACAAAGTTGTGTCACAGGTTAGCAAGGCCTGAAAAAAGCAAACCAAGCACTAGGTTTTATTTCTGGAGGTATAGAATTGAAATGCAAGGAAGTTATGCTAAACCTGTACCGAACCTTGGTTAGACCACATTAGAGTACTATGTGCAATTCTGGTTGCCATATTATAAAAAGAATATAGAGTCATTAGAGAGGGTGCAGAGGAAATTTAGAAGGATGATACCAGAAATGTGAGGGTATACATATCAGGAAAGGATGAATGGGCTAGGTCTCTTTACTCTTGAAAAAAGGCCGAGGGGTGACCTAATAGAGGTCTTTAAAATTATGAAAGGTTTTGATAGTGGATTATAGAATGTTTCCACTTGTGGGAAAGAGGATAACTAGAGGTCATCAATATAAGATAGACACCAAGAAATTCAGAAAAAATGCCTTTACCTGAAGAGTGGTGAGAATAGAAACATAGAAAATAAATGCAGGAGTAGGCCATTCGGCCCTTCAAGCCTGCACCGCCATTCAATGAGTTCATGGCTGAACATGCAACTTCAGTACCCCATTCCTGCTTTTTCGCCATACCCCTTGATCCCCCTAATAGTAAGGACTTCATCTAACTCCTTTTTGAATATATTTAGTGAATTGGCCTCAACAACTTTCTGTGGTAGAGAATTCCACAGGTTCACCACTCTGAGTGAAGAAGTTTCTCCTCATCTCGGTCCTAAATGGCTTACCCCTTATTCTTAGACTGTGTCCCCTGGTTCTGGACTTCCCCAACATTGGGAACATTCTTCCTGCATCTAACCTGTCTAAACCCATCAGAATTTTAAACGTTTCTATGAGGTCCCCTCTCATTCTTCTGAACTCCAGTGAATACAAGCCCAGTTGATCCATTCTTTCTTGATAGGTCAGTCCCGCCATCCCGGGAATCAGTCTGGTGAACCTTCGCTGCACTCCCTCAATAGCAAGAATGTCCTTCCTCAGGTTAGGAGACCAAAACTGTACACAATACGCCAGGTGGCCTCACCAAGGCCCTGTACAACTGTAGCGACACCTCCCTACCCCTGTACTCAAATCCCCTCGCTATGAAGGCCCCTCTAGTTGGTTCCTCGACATATTGGTCTAGAAAACCATCCCTTATGCATTCCAGGAAATCTTCCTCCACCGTATTGCTTCCAGTTTGGTTAGCCCAATCTATGTGCATATTAAAGTCACCCATTATAACTGCTGCACCTTTATTGCATGCACCCCTAATTTCCTGTTTGATGCCCTCCCCAACATCACTACTACTGTTTGGAGGTCAGTACACAACTCCCACTAACGTTTTTTGCCCTTTGGTGTTCTGCAGCTCTACCCATATAGATTCCACATCATCCAAGCTAATGTTCTTCCTAACTATTGTATTAATCTCCTCCTTAACCAGCAATGCTACCCCACCTCCTTTTCCTTTTATTCTATCCTTCCTGAATGTTGAATACCTCTGGATGTTGAGTTCCCAGCCCTGATCATCTTGGAGCCACGTCTCTGTAATCCCAATCACATCATATTTGTTAACATCTATTTGCACAGTTAATTCATCCACCTTATTACGGATACTCCTTGCATTAAGACACAAAGCCTTCAGGCTTGTTTTTTTAACACCCTTTGTCCTTTTAGAATTTTGCTGTACAGTGGCCCTTTTTGTTCTTTGTCTTGGGTTTCTCTGTCCTCCACTTTTCCTCATCTCCTTTCTGTCTTTTGCTTTTGTCTCCTTTTTGTTTCCCTCTGTCTCCCTGCATTGGTTCCCATCCCCCTGCATATTAGTTTAACTCCTCCCCAACAGCACTAGCAAACACTCCCCCTAGGACATTGGTTCCGGTCCTGTGGAACCAATGTGGAACTCACTACCACAAGAAGTGGTTGAAGCGAATAGTATAGATGCATTTAAGGGGAGGCTAGACAAGCATATCAGGGAGAAGGGAATAGAGGGTTATGCGGATAGATTTAGATGAGGAAAGACAGGAGGAGGCTTGACTAGAGCATAAACGCTGGCATGGACTGGTTGGACCGAATGGCCTGTTTCTGTCATGTAATCCTATGTAAAGAGCATGTCAGAGGCTGGGTATTCTGCAGCAAGTTTCTCACCTCCTGACTCCCCAAAGCCTTTCCACCATTTACAAGGCACAAGTCAGGAGTGTGTTGGAATACTTTCCACTTGCCTGAATGAGTGCAGCTCCAACAACACTCAAGAAGTTCAACGCCATCCAGAACAAATCAGCCTGCTTGATTGGTACCCCATCCACCACCTTCAACATTCACTCCCTCCACCACCAGCGCACCATGGCTGTAGAATGTACCATCTATAAGATGAACTGCAGCAACTCGCCACAGCTTCTTCGGCAGCACCTCCCAAACCTGCGACCTCGACCACCTAGAAGGTCATGGGCAACAGACCTCCAAATTCCCTTCCAAGTTACATACTATCCTGACTGGGAAATATATCGCCGTTCCTTCGTTGTCGGAGTCAAAATCGTGGAACTCCCTCCCCAACAGCACTGTTGGAGTACCTTCACAATAAGGACTGCAGCGGTTTAAGAAGGTAGCGCACCACCACCTTCTCAAGGGCAATTAGGGATGGGCAATAAATGCTGGCCTTGCCGGCGACGCCCACATCCCGGAACGAATTTAAAAAAATGAAACCAGGAATTCAACATATGGGGAATGGTGGACTTAACCTACCACTTTGACATATCAACGAGTATGACGGGGTTCTGTAGAGAGAGTATCAGGAGTTAGGAGCTAAATTTAAGAACAGGACCTTGAGGGTAACAATCTCTGGATTATTGTCCGGACCACGTGCAAATTGAGAGAGACAGAAAGATCAGGACAAATAACACGTGGCTAAAGAGCTGATGTGGGGAAGAGGGATACTTTTTCATGGGACACTGGCACCAGTACTGGGACAGGAAGGCAATACTAATTTGGCGGTCTCCACCTGAATTGATGGAAAAGGCTTTAAACTAGTAAGACCGGGGAGGGATCTGTAAGAAATTAAACAAGCCTAAATTTAAACGAAACAGGAAAGGAGACCACAGGACAGACTAAACTAAGGGAGGACAAAAAAGGCCAGGGAATAAATAGTGTTAGAGACTGGTGTGTAAAAAGATGGTTAAAAATAAAGCGAGAGGAACTGCTATTAAAAATTAGTTAAACTATGTACAGCAATGCAGTGTCCGTAATAAAACAGTGGAACTGAAGGCAATAATACATTGCGAGGAACGATAGATAGGGATTACTGAGACATGGTTACAGAAAAATTAGGATTGGGAATTAAACATTGCAGGGTATAACAATATTTAGAAAAGATAGAGAGAAAAGGGGGGTGGAATAACTGTACTTAGAGGTAACATAATGGTAGTAGCCATCAGTAAGACAAAAATAGAATCTGTATGGATAAATATAAAAAGATAATAAAGGATCAATCACATTAATAGGGGTAGTCTACGGATCACCTAATAGTGGAAGGAAGCTGGAGGAAGAAATATGCAAACAAATTAGGGAAATGAGAAAAAAAACAGAATCATCATGGGGGATTTCAATTACCCCAAAATCAAGGGGAACATCTAGGCATTAGTGACCATAATATAATACACTTTGTATAATACATCGTGCCACCCCATCCCCCCGACCTGCGAGAGAACAGCTCCACAGTTCGGGAGATAAAAGAGCTGGAGCGGTGCACCACTTCAACCTCCAGCGCGAGCTGCTCCAAGTCTGACGATTTTGAGATGCTCGCCGTTTTGGAGCATGAGCAGGAACATCAGCAGGACCCAGGTACAGAGGAGTGGAAAGGTCGGGGCAGATGAGCGGCGACTGTCTGTGGCGAGATGCGGTGAATGTTTATGGTGGAGGAGCGGCCAGAGACCGTGGTGGAGGTGTGACAGATGAGGGTACGGGGCTGAGAAGAACAGAGGGCCCAGGGGCAGCATGGGCTAGCCCACAATGTGATGTGTGCGCGTGCTAGGTCCGTGCTGCAGAGCAAGTCTCCAGTCGTCTTGAATAATCCTTGCCACTGGACCAAGACCTAGCTCTGTCAAGCCCATGTGGTGGCTGGTGTGCAACGGTCACCACACGTTAAAAAAAAAAATGCACGCACAGGCATCTTCCAACCCCTCAATTGGAGTCCAGGACTGGAACATCAGGTCCTCCATCAAAGCACCTGTAAACTGATGAAAGCAAGTGAGGAGGAGGAGGAAGAGGAGGAGGAAGAGGAGGAGGAGGAAGAGGAGGAGGAGGAAGAGGAAGAGGAAGAGGGAGGAGGGAAGAGGAGGAAGAGGAGGAAGAGGAAGGAGGATGATGATGATGATACATTTTAAGATAACAATTGAGGAGGACACAAGAATGACAAATACCAGATAATAGATTGAAGAAAAGCAGATTGAATGGCTGAGAATAGAACTTGGGAAAATAAAATGGACAACAATATTGGCAAACAATGATGTAGAACAGCAATGGGAAACATTTTAAAAGATGTTCAACAGAGTCCAGGAAAAAATATAATCCGCTAAAAACAAGAACAAACTAAACACTAATGAGACAGTATGGATGACTGAAGACACAAGGAAGAGGCATACACCAAGTATATGGACAGCAAGGGATAGCATGACAAGGGAGAATACGAAGTGATTAGGAGAAATACAAAGAAAATTAGGAAAGCAAGAGGAACTATGAAATGAAATCAAAGAACATAAATAAAATAGTTAATTATTCTACAGGCACCTAAATTTAAAAAAAAGGCAGGATGGGAATAGGGCCGCTAAGAGATGGACATGATAAAAATCACAAGCAGCGATAACAAAGGGGCAGAAATAATAATTACTTTGATTCGGTATTTACCAGGGGGACAGGACATCGGAAGATGAGATTCGAAATTATATAATCACCTTTTAAATAAAAAGAAAAGAAATGTTGGGGCTGAATTTGCAGCCCCTACGAGCGTGTACGAGGTGCACCCACGCCCGTAGGGGTCCTGCAGTTTCCGTGTTTAGGCATGCACCAAAACCCGGGATTTGTGATCTGTCAGGGCATTCATTGAAGAGTTGGGCTATTTGCCCAACTTCTGCCCAGCAAATGCCCGTGAAATTCTTACGGCGGATAAAAGCAGGCATAAGGCCTACTTTCATCAGCTCAAGACTTTTAAAGGACAGAAAAATAAATTTTTTCCAATAATTTAAACAATTAAATAATTAAAACCTGTGAAATAAGATAGATTTACATATTTAAAAAAAAACTATTTTTCAAAAAAATTACATTTGTTTTAAATAATTAAATAAATTCCATTTTGATTAATTTTAAATTTGATTTTTTTTTTAATTTCAAGTGTTTGTGTACTTTTTGGGGTACAAGTTGAACCTTCCTTATCCGGAACCCTTGGAACCTGGCCTGTTCTGGATAAGGGATTTTTCCAGACGAAGGGTGGTCATGTTAAATTGGATGGTACAGGTACTGAGCAAGGGGATATCGGGACTGTTAGCTTGTGGCTGGGAGTGCGACAGAGAGGTCATGGTGGGAGGGAGGGCGGTGGATTGCGAGGTCAGGCCAGCGAGGAAGGACTTTAATTTGTTCACGTCGGAGTTCTGCGCATGGGAATGGTTCTGGACAAGGGGTGCTTCGGATATAGAAGGTTCAACCTGTATTCCCATTCATACTTATGGTGATTCCGTATATACGGAACTCACAAGTATGAATGGGAATATTCCTGCTTTGATTGGCTGCGAAATGCCTACAACCCTAGGATACATGGGCCTCTACTCAGGCCTGTGCATAGAGGTCCAGGACCACAAGTCTCCGAAACCCCGGGCCATCAGATAAGTTTATAGATTTTGTTCAGGTCAGAGGCAACCACCTCCGACCACAATTTCTGCACCATCAAACTCAGGATAAAAACCCTAGTTCAGACGGATTGCATCCGCGCATTTTAAAAGAATCCAAAGAGATAAGAGGCTGTATCAAATACATTTCGTAATTTATTAGAAAAAGGTGTAGTGCCAGAGGACTAGCAGATAACTAATGTTATACCTATATTTAAGAAGGAAGATAAAACAGGTCAACGGAAGTGTAGACCAGTCAGCTTAACATCGGTGGTGTGAAAAATAATGGAATCCTTACTAAAAAGGAGAAAGTACAAAAACATCTCGAAACCAAAAATATAATGAATTGACAGCATGGATTTCAAAAGAGAAAGTCGTTCTTGACTTCATTGAATTCTTTGGAAAGGCAACAGAGAGTAGGCAAGGTAATGCAGATGTAATTTATCTAGATTTCCAAAAGGCCTTTGATAAGGTGCCATATATTAAAATCAATGAATAAGGTCAGAACATGCAGAGTCAAGAAACAAGCAGCAGAATGAATAGCTAGCTGGCTGCAAGACAGAAAAGCAGGGGGGATGGGTAAAGGATAGCTATTCAGAGTGACAGAAGGTGGAAAGTGCTGTCCCACAAGGATCAGTGCTGGGACTAATGTTCCCATTAAGCTGCGCAGCCGTCTGGCGGTCCCGCACAGGCTAGTCACTGGCTTTTGAATGGAAAAACCATGCATGCATGGAAATTTGAATAGGTCACGTTAAAGGGGCCGTGCACACAAAAAAAGAGGGAACACAGGCTGGGACTGCTGTTGTTCACAATTTATAATAATGACTTAGACTTTGGGATCAAAACACAATTTCTAAATTTGTGGATGACACCAAATTAGGGGCGTGGGGGATAGTCAATACTGAGGAGGACTGCAACAAATTATAAGATGACATGAACAAATTTGCAGAATGGGCATATAATTTTTTTACCCAGTGGTGTGAAAGTGGAACTCACGACCAGTGGGAGTGGCTGAGGCAAATTGTACAGATGCATTTAAGGGGAGGCTAGATATGCATCTGAGGGAGAAAGGAAGAGGTTTATGCTGATAAGAGTTAGATGAGGAAGGCTCAAGTGGAGCATAAATGCCGGCATGGACTGGTTGAGCCGAATGGCCTGTTTTTGTGCTGTATATATTCAATGTAATTCTATGCAACATGCTATGCAACAGATCACTTTGTATAATTTTTTTCAATTTTGTATAATTCTGTATCTTGTGCATACAAAAAAGGTGGGAAAGACAAGCAACGGCAATAGCAATGCAGATGTTTTAAATAATATGTAAAAGGAGGCTGTAACAGACACCCCAGCAACTGCTCGTTGCATTGAAAACCTTAAAAAGGAAACTACAGTTCATTTCCTGGAAAATTAAAGCTCTAACTTAAAATTTAAACTGTAACAAATTCATCATCATCATAGGCAGCCCCTCGGAATTGAGGAAGACTTGCTTCCACTCTTAAAGTGAGTTCTTAGGTGGCTGAACAGCCCAATACAAGAACCACAGTCCCTGTCACAGGTGGACAGATAGTCGTTAGGGAAAGGGTGGGTGGGTGGGACTGGTTTGGCGCACGCTCTTTCCGCTGCATGCGCTCGATTTCTGCATGCTCTCGGCGATGAGACTCGAGGTGATCAGCGCCCTCCCGGATTCACTTCCTCCACTTAAGGCAGTCTTTGGCCAGGGACTCCCAGGTGTCAGTGGGAATGTTGCACTTTATCAGGGAGGCTTTGAGGGTGTCCTTGTAACGTTTCCTCTGCCCACCTTTGGCTCGTTTGCCGTGAAGGAGTTCTGAGTAGAATGCTTGCTTTGGGAGTCTCGTGTCTGGCATGCGAACAATGTGGCCTGCCAGGCGGAGCTGATCAAGTGTGGTCAGTGCTTCAATGCTGGGGATGTTGGCGCGTCTGTGCTCCCAGGGGATTTGTAGGATCTTCAGAGACATGGTTGGTGGTATTTCTCCAGTGACTTGCGGTGTCGACTGTACATAGTCAATGTCTCAGCCATACAGGAGGGCGGGTATTACTACAGCCCTGTAGACCATGAGCTTGGTGGCAGTTTTGAGGGCCTGGTCTTCAAACACACTTTTCCTCAGGCGGCCAAAGGCTGCACTGTTACACTGGAGGCGGTGTTGAATCTCGTCGTCAATGTCTGCTCTTGCTGATAAAAGGCTCCCGAGGTATGGGAAATGGTCCACGTTGTCCAGGGCCGCGCCATAGATCTTGGCGACTGGGGGGCAGTGCTGTGCGGCGAGGACAGGCTGGTGGAGGACCTTTGTCTTACGAATGTTTAGCGTAAGGCCCATGCTTTCGTACATCTCAGTAAATACGTCGACTATGTCCTGGAGATCAGCCTCTGTATATGCACAGACACAGGAGTCGTCCGCGTACTGCAGCTCAATGAGGTTGGGCCTGGAGACAGCGAAGGTTGAACAGGTTCCCACTGGTTCTGTAGTTTAGTTCCACTCCAGCAGGGAGCTTGTTAACTGTGAGGTAGGGTATGGCAGCGAGGTAGATTGAGAAGAGGGTTGGGGCAATAACGTAGCCCTGTTTGACCCTGGTCCGGACGTGGATTGGTCCGGATGTGGATTGGGTCTTTAATGGATCAGTTGGTAATCAGTTGTTAATCAGTGCAAGAAAACAGTTGGAAATGCAATACTGCTAGTTTTCAGAATAAATTGCAGATTTTTATGGCCTATTCTACACATGATCTTACCCTACTGGGTGCGATGAAGCAGCTTTCAACAACATGGCACTTCTAAATCAGAAAGTCTCATTTAGTGCCCAATTTACAATTCTTCGGAGATGTTGACTGGAAAAAATATTTCATTGCTGATTTGTCCAGATTTTGCTGCAAAAAATGCTAGAGTGACAAGCATGGGAACACAATGAGAAGTAAAATTACATCGAATGAACACCACAGAAACAAGCCATGCTGGTGTTTATGTTCCACACGGGCCTCCTCTCTTCATCTAACCCCATCAGCATATTCTTCTATTCTTTACTCCCTCAAGTGGTTATCTAGCTTCCCCTTAAATGTATCTATGCTATTCACCTCAACTACTCCTTGTGCTAGCCAGTTCCACATTCTAAAGAAGGGTAAAGAAGTTCTGTCTGAATTCCTCAGTGGATTTACTGGTGACTATCTTATATTGATGGCCCCTAGTTTTGGTCCCCCCACAAGTGAAACTATTTTCTCTATTTCTACCCTATCAAACCCAGTCATAGTTTTAAAGATTTCTTTTAAATCCCCACCGCCCACCCCCCCGCCCCCCCCCCCCCCCCACCCCCACCCTCAGTCTTCTCATTTCTAGAGAAATATATTTGCCGAGTGAGCACTATAATGGAGGAAGTACCAAGGAGTACTGAAACACCACAAAAATGAAGCAGGATATATCGGCAGCGAAGTCACTGCGAAAGGAGCAGCGGGTGCTTCTTGGCTGAGCAAAACTCACCAAATGTCTGGAAGCCTTTGAATATTGCAGAAATGAAAGTAGATGCGTACTCTCAAAAATATAAAGTGCTTAATGTGCTGATATCTCATTGTTCATTGCATATGTCAAATAAATTTTAAAAGTCTATTTTTCCCAACAGTGCGGAGGACAATTGCAGCTCAGTATTTCCTGCTCGGATCAGCTAACACCACAGTGGAAATCAAACGCGAGACCATCTTGGTCTGCACAGCTCAGCTACTCACTGGATAATTTCACTGAGGCACTGGAGGAGCCTCTTACAGGTCTTTTGAAAATTAAAGAGTACATTAAACTACGATATAAAAGCAACATCCGAGGACAACGAAGTTGAATTTTGAAAATAAAAATAGGACACTTGATTACATATGATTTATTAAAAGGCACCATTACATTTTGTTCCAAGTCACCTAAAAAAGGTCTTGCACAGTGGGAATTCAAACCATTATAATATTTGAGAGGTAAGACTTCTCTTCCTTACCCCCCCCCCCCCCCAAACCCACTATCCCCTCCTCCTCCTACTAAAGCAATGATGCCTTGCTCGGGTGCAACTCCAGGGGAGCCAGTTACCTTCCAGTATATTGCCCACGTGTCCACTGTTCATCTATTAGAAGGTAAATCTTGATAAGTTATTTGAATGTGGAAGCCATTACAGCTGAGCCCAATCCGGCCACCCAACAGGAGTCCCTGGATAGTGACAAGGGCCAGGAACAGTTTGATTTTCCCATCCATAATCCAGAAATGTTGTGGCCAACTGTAGGTTCCTTATGCCACACTGGCCAAGATGAGCTCATGCAACACAGAGCAGGGATCGAACGTGGGACTTTTTTTGTCCATATGACTCAGCACTATCATTTAAACAAAATGAATCTCCAAATACAGACTGACGATCTGGGACAGGAAGCACACAAGTACAGTTATTGAAAACAATAAATCATGAAAACAGCGCAATATAAAACTGAAACACTAAATTTCGCTGTAATTACGTGCAAAGGAGGTACTACAATCGACCATAGTATTCATGGGTTAGAAAGGGAAAAAAACAATGACTCATTGAATGTGTCCACAGACTATGCACAATGGTTCTCATCAGATGTGCATAGTCTGTGGACATCAGAGGAGTACAGAATCAAGCTGTGATTCACTACATGCTCAAACGAGTAATGGCCAATAAAATGTAGTCTTGCCGGAGTCACCTATATCCAGAGAACAACATTTTAAGAAACGCTCTCGATGACTAGCCAATTAGGCAAAGTCGGAGAGAACTGCAAGAGGCTGTGGAACTGCAACCTGCGCGAGTCACATTTGGATGAGATAGGATAGGAGGAGGAATTGGAGGCGTAAATCAATTCAAAAATGTCTCAAACACAAGAAGAAAACAGTTAGAGCTAGAAATTCAGCATCGTCTGTTTTGAGGCAGTGACGCCGCCGGGGCACGACCTTTGGTGCCAGGTGATGTCTACCGCCTCAAAGTGGGATATTCAGTCGTATCGCCCCCAAGTGGAGAATGGAGCGCGAAGAGAAGCTTTCCACACTGCTCTTCGGGCGCTAACTGAGTGATAGCGCAGGAGGCCTGCTCAATTTTTGGCGCTAGAATGTGGCATCCTAGCACCTAAAGATTTAAAAAAATCCTCTTGAAAAATTCAATAAACCTCATCCACACTTCCCCACTACTGCAAGAAATAAATGAAAGTTGAAAAACTGAAATTTCAGCTCTTAGCTTGCACTCTAGACAAAATCGCCACAGGATCATCGCTAGATCGACTGCTTTCCCAAGTTATGGCAGGCGAAAGACTGAATTTTGCAAACACGGGACTACAGGGGCGTTGCACACTCTGACGTCACCAAGTGGGCAGTGCTAGCGAGCACAGTGTAAACTGTCAGCGCACCGCTAAACCTTCACTGAAGTTCGCGGCAAGCACAGACAGCACGGCGCTTGGGCGGGTGGTGTTTAGCGCCTCGTGGCGCCAACCAACCGAATTTCTAACCTTATTGTTTACATCAAAAAAAAAACACCATGATTAAAATTGCTAACATTTACAATTCCAAAAGTTTCATTTTTACCATCTATATCTGCACTCCCAAAATAAATGAGGTGTTAAATCACAACTTTGTTTGGCAGCACAATTGGCTGGAAATATATACGGAGACATAATACACGATAATGGAAAATACTGTGAAATAATATACCTCCAGTAGTGTTAATATTTTAACATTTCTACTGCTACACTTAATATTTAATACAAGTGTATTTTACAGGGACTGGAAAATATAACCAGTTTGAGCAAGAGGCAACTAGATATTACAGGAAACACTAGTTGCTCATACACAACGTATTGTTTAACACAGATGTATGGAATAAGCAAAGTCTATTTGGTCCACTGAAACCACAAATTTTTCACCATCAGTGATTCTTACCCAAATTTATTTAATCCTCTGAAGGACATAACCACAAATAAAGCTTCCACAAAGATGAGGCATTGTTGCCTGAAGGCAGCTGTACAAAACTGCAGGCTATCATTACCATCTGCATTATTTAAACTTGACTGGCTGGATTTCAGAGGACATTTCCATGATCTCAACAATTCACAGGGCACCCGATCATCTATTTACTTAACCTAATTACAGGTTAGACTCATGTTATTTGCAAAATACATTGTAAATTTTGCTGGTGTTTTCTAAAACCTCTCTAGCATGACGCCCACTCACTTTGCCAAATGGCTTTGAGTTAGAAAGGAGAACAGTGTCAATTTTTTTTCTTATGATCTGGAGAAAAATGTGGCATCTTCAACCAGGCATGTCGGCGAAGTTTTGTACACAGAGCCAACAGCATTGCTATCTGAACCATGATGCCTCCATTATCTACTTTGTCCCTGGAAGTGTGCTTGTGTGTGGATTGGATACAGGCAGGACCAGGCTTGGTTGTGATACAGTCTGCAATGGTCTTCCCGACGCGATGCTTGTGTGCATGCGCGAGAGAGAGCGTGAGATTGGGTAGGAGACAAAAAGTATCAAAAATTCAAAATCCTACTTTTCCAGGCTCAACATTTTAAAAAAGCAAGCACTGCAGCTAACTAGCAATCTGTATTCATTATAGCTTTACTGCTTTATCAAAAGTATCTGAAAGCAAACTAAACAAGCGATAATGTGTTGCATTGCTCCTGGTAACAACACTGAATATTCTACTGGCTTATCTACAGGGAACAAACATGTATTCTGGAACAGTCATAACAAAAACATTTCTTCACAACATTTAAAGTCAAAAATTATAACATTTGAATACATAAAAAGGAGTTTTCCTTCAAATAAAACAAAACCTATAAACATTGTATTCATCACTTCATAGCATACTCAGTAAATTGCAAACTACAAACCTGTAGTGATGGTAAAGGCAACTACAACCATCAAAATGGTTGAAATATATCATTTGCATGTTTGAAGTTTAAGTAATCTGTTTTGGCTAAATATTTAACAACAAATACTGCAATAAAGAAATGCCTCCCAAAATGAGACTCCGTTAAATTAATCAATATTCTCAACAGAATGCTAACTGGTTAACGACTGATGTGCTTGTGCACTGCATCTGCCAAAAACAAGTGGTAGAACATAAAACTTCCATTGAAGTCCTTAAAAAAAATGTTGCATAGACACGACACAACGGGGAACAGAGCAATACTAAGTTTATCTCCCGAGTAATGAAGATCAGCTCAAAAGTTACGAAGTCACAAGAAAATTATGAACTCCTCAGCTTACGAAGTAGCAAGCTATCAATTTTGGTTGGGCTGCAAGAACCAAAGCAGCAAATGGAAGATTAGCATTTTCCTCACAAGGAACTAAGGGCCCAAGTTTAGAGCCGCGCCTAGAACGGCGCAGTCCCGACCTGGACGCCCGTTTTTCGCGCCACAAAGTGCGCCTAAAAAGAACTTCCAGATTCTCCAGCTCCCTGCAGGTCCTCTGGCCCTCGGCACAGCGCAGCACGAGCTGTAGAGGGCGGAGCCAGGTCCCTGCGCTGAAAACAGTGCCGGGACCTCTGCACATGCGCGCTACAGTGGGCGCGCATGTGCAGTAGTCCCTGCGCTGAAAACAGTGCCGGGACCTCTGCACATGCGCACTACAGTGGGCGCGCATGTGCAGTAGCTCCAGGCGCCCAAAACTGTGTGGGAGGGGCCGAAGCAGGTAGCCCCTAGCCCTGGCCAAATGGCCTCACTGGGGCTGCGTGAATAAGGCTCCCCCCCACGCCCAGCTCCTGCTTCCTCCTGACCCGACTCCCGCTTCCCGCCCCCTGCCTCCGGACCGGACCCGACACCGACACTCTCCTCCTGCGCGCCCCTCCCCCGCCCCCGCCCGCGGACTGGACCAAACCTGACCCCCCTCTCCCCCCGACCCGAACCGAACCGGCCTCCCTCCCACCACCCCACCGACCCGTGATCCCGACCCAACTCAACGCTACCTACCTGTAAATCTGGTGCTGGGCACGGGCCCTGCAGCACCGAGAGCCCTCCAACAGCGTGCTGGGATGCCCCCCCCTCCCCCATCTCCTTCTGCTCCCCCCCTCTCTCCCTCTACCCCCCTCCTCGCTGTCAGAAACACAGATAGAGAATGAGAGACACAGACAGACAGAGAGATAGAGATACTGACAGAGACACACTGGGGGTCGGGGGGGGGGGGGGCATCCCAGCACGCTGTTGGAGGGCTCTCGGTGCTGCAGTCGGTAAGTAGAAAATGTTTTATTTATTGATTTTTGATTGATTTATTGGTTGATTTATTGATGTTTTTATCATTTATTATTGATGATGGCTCTTTATTTGTAAAACTGAAGTGTTTAATGTTTGTAAACTTCCCTCTAAACACCCCCCGCCCGCCATTCCCTACGCCTGATTTGTAACCTACGCCTGATTTTCTAAAGTGTAGACAAGGTTTTTTCGAGCGTACAAAAATCTTCACTTACTCCATTCTAAGTTAGTTTGGAGTAAGTTTTCACTGACGAAACTTTGAAAACAGGCGTAAGTGGCCGGACACGCCCCCTTTTGAAAAACAAATTCTGTTCCAAAGTGAAATTGTTCTAACTGACTAGAACTGGAGCAAACTAAATGGCGAGAATTCCGATTTCTAAGATACTCCGTTCTACACCAGTTGCTCCTAAAAATCAGGAGCAAATCATGGCGAAACTTGGGGCCAATGGGACTAAACTCAGTGGGGAATTACCTAATGATATGGCCTAGCTTGTTCTCTTGACTCAAATCACTTAGAAGAGTTTAGAAAGCAAGACGAAGTCTCACGGCAAGATAAAATTGAGATTTTCTGATTGGTTTCAAAGCTATTAAGGTCTTTGGAAGTCTGCAGTTTAAGATTAAATACAACAACACTAGTACAACATCATTTTGATGATATGTTTATTTTTTTGCCAGTTGATTGCATTAAATTAGAAATACTGTCAGTGTTGAGCTATGCATGTGGCCCAGATGAATTTGGAGATGAAATTCTCAAGATATCACTGATGGAAATTTGCTTCTAGGAATGCAGGTCTTGACACATAAAACACATGCGATATGTGCCAAATTAATTTATGGTTCAAAATGGTAATAATTAGAAGTGCATATTAGTGTTTTCATAATGGAATTGCTATAATAGTATGGACTCTTGCAGAACCTTTTATTTAACTTTTATTAATTCAAACTGGATTCGATTTCCAAAAAGAGAAATGCAGAACATGATAACTGTAGAAATTACTCAACTAATGCTGCATTTAGAAAATATATCTTTAATGGAACATGCTCAGCATTTAAATCTTTATACACAGCATGAGCACACACCACTAAATAATATGCCCCAAGGGTCAACTGTGTGGTTAGCAAAGTGCATTATCTTTATGTTGCACAACATACCAATGAGATATTTGAATCCAATCCATGACAGAACATGCATGGTAGCACAATGCATGCCAGAGCAAGATAAACAGGTAATTTCATATGAATTTTCATGCAGATTTAGGGTTCCCAACCCTCCTGTTTTGGGCAGGCGTCTACCGGAATGGTCAGTTGGACTTCCAGGTCCTGCTGCTGGCAACTTGAGAGAAATGGTCCTTGTATGCGCGCTTCTCACATGTGCCATGCACCGGTTGTCATGACTTGCAACCAAACTGATGTCTGGATCCTGCCGGTCCTGCTATTCAGAAACACACTGCTTCATTGCCAGTTGTGAGGATAACGGTATCGGGGCCAACAAAAATCACCTGGAAACTCCGAGAGTCCTGAGAGAGCAAGGAAGAGGGAGAGGCACAAATTGGGGGAACGAAGGAGAGAGAAACACTGGAGGGAGGGAAGAGTTCCAGTCAGCCTGTGATGCGCGCTGTTATATGGCACCACATTCAGAGACTGAACTCCAAGTCATAACCAACATCTTCACTGAGGCGTACAAAAGCATGGGCCTTACACTAAACATCCAGGTTGTGGAGGACCTTACACTAAAGACAAAGGTCCTCCATCAACCTGACCCTGCCACACAGCACTGTCCCCCAGTCATCAAGATCCACGGCGCAGCGCGGGACAACGTGGACCACCTTCCATATCACGGGAGCCTATTATCAACAAGGGCAGATATCGACGACGAGATTAAACACCGCCTCCAGTGCGCCAGCGCAACCTTCGGCCACCTGTGGAAAAGAGTGTTCAAAGATCAGGCCCTAAAATCTGCCACCAAGCTCATGGTCTACAGGGCTGTAGTGATACCCTCCCTCCTGTATGGCTCAGTGACGTGGACCATATACAGTAGACATCTCAAGTCGCTGGAGAAATACCACCAACGATGTCTCCGCAAAATCCTGCAAATCCTCTGGGAGGAGAGACGCACCAGCGCTAGCGTGCTCAACCAGGTCAACATCCCCAGCATCGAAGTACTGACCACACTAGAACAGCTCCACTGGGTGGGCCACATCGTTTGCATGCCTGACACAAGACTCCCAAAGCAAACGCTCTACTCGGAACTCCTACATGGCAAGCGAGCCCCAGCTGGGCAGAGGAAACGTTTCAAGGACACCCTCAAAGCCTCCTTGATAAAATGCAACATTCCCACCGACACCTGGGAGTCCCTGGCCAAAGACCGCCCTAAGTGGAGGAAGTGCATCCGGGAAGGCGCTGAGCACCTCGAGTCTCATCGCCGAGAGCATGCAGGCAGTGGAAGGAGCGTGCGGCAAACCAGACTCCCACCCACCCTTTCCTTCAACAACTGTCTGTCCCACCTGTGACAGAGACTCTAATTCCCATATTGTCCTGTTCAGTCACCTAAGAACTCATGTTAAGAGTGGAAGCAAGTCTTCCTCGATTCCGATTCCGATTCCTATGATGATGATTTGTTACAGGAGTCAGGCAGCTTTGATGCTTCTCTCGGAGGACGGAGTCTTACGTCCCTGAAACTGGGCTGCAGCCTTGGACTGTGGGAGTCAGTGAATTGAATTTGGTTTGGATTTGGTTTTATTTATTTTTATAACTTGCTGGAAACTCCGAGAGTCCTGAAAGAGCAAGGAAAAGGGAGGGAACGAGGGAGAGAGAAACACTAGAGGGAGGGAAGAGTTCCGGTCAGAACTTTATAGCGATGATTTTGTTGCATCAGTGGTACTATATTTACTTGGTATTTCTCACTGCAGTCGATACTGTAGAAATGTTACAAAAGTAGTTTTTATTTAAACATTACTTATCCTTAAATGTTTCTATTCCTGTGCTCCTTCTTTGATTTATGAAATTATGTTATTCATCTCACTATAAAACAAAAAGTCTAATTATTTTAATCATGTTTGGGTGACAGACACTCAACTAAGTTGGTAATAATACAAAGGCACAATTCTGCGAATGCTGGAAATCTGAAATATAAACAGAAAATGCTTGAAATACTCAGCAGGTCAGGCAACATCTGTGAAGATTGAAACAGTTAACACTTCAGGTGCTGAAGGCTGATAAATCCCCAGGGCCCGATAGTCTGCATCCTAGAGTATTTAAGGAAGTGGCCCTAGAAATAGTAGATGCATTGGTGGTCATTTTCCAACATTCCATGGTCAGTTCCTAGGGATTGGAGAGTAGCTAATGCTTTTAAAAAATGGAGGGAGAGAGAAAACAGGGAATTATTGACCAGTTAGCCTGACATCGATGGTGGGGAAAATGTTGGAATCAATTATTAAAGATGTAATAGCAGCGCATTTGGAAAGCAGTGACAGGATCGGTCTAAGTCAGCATGGATTATGAAAGGGAAATCATGCTTGACAAATCTTCTGAGTTTTTTGAGGATGTAACTAGTAGAGTGGACAAGGGAGAACCAGTAGATGTGGTGTATTTGGACTTTCAAAAGGCTTTTGACAAGGTCCCACACAAGAGATTGGTGTGCAAAATTAAGGCACATAATATTGGGGTTAATGTATTGACGTGGATAGAGAACTGGTTGGCAGACAGGAAGCAGAGAGTGGGAATAAACGGGTCTTTTTCAGAATGGCAGGCAGTGACTAGTGGGGTGCCGCAGGGCTCAGTGCTGGGACCCCAGCTATTTACAATATACATTAATGATTTAGACGAAGGAATTGAATGTAATATCTCCAAGTTTGCAGATGACACTAAGCTGGGTGGCAGTGCAAGCTGCGAGGAGGATGCCAAGAGGCTGCAGGGTGACTTGGACAGGTTAGGTGAATGAGTAAATGCATGGCAGATGCAGTATAATGTGGATAAATGTGAGGTTATCCACTTAGGTGGCAAAAACAGGAAGGCAGATTATCTGAATGGTGACAGATTAGTAAAAGGGGAAGTGCAACGAGACCTGGGTGTCATGGTACATCATGCAGGTACAGCAGGCAGTAAAGAAAGCAAATGGCATGCTGGCCTTCATAGCGAGGGCATTTGAGTATAGGAGCAGGGAGATCTTGCTGCAGTTGTAAAAGGCCTTGGTGAGACCACACCTTGAGTATAGTGTGCAGTTTTGGTCTCTTAATCGGAGGAAGGACATGCTTGCTATTGAGGGAATGCAACGAAGGTTCACCAGACTGATTCCCAGGATGGCAGGACTGACATATGAGGAAAGACTGGATCGACTAGGCTTATACTCACTGGAATTTCGAAGAATGAGAGGGGATCTCATAGAAAGGATAAGGGGTAAGCCATATAGGACCGAGATGAGGAGAAACTTTTTCACCCAGAGAGTTGTGAACCTGTGGAATTCTCTGCCACAGAAAGTTGTTGTCCAGTTCGTTGGACATATTCAAAAGGGAGTTAGATGTGGCCCTTACCGCTAAAGGGATCAGGGGGTATGGAGAGAAGGCAGGGGTGGGGTACTGAGGTTGCATGATCAGCCATGATCATATTGAATGGCAGTGCAGGCTCGACGGGCCAAATGGCCTGCTCCCGCACCTATTTTCTATGTTTCGGATGAAAGATCAGCGACCTGAAGCATTGACAGTTTCTCTCACCACAGATGCTGCATAGCCTGAGTATTTCCAGTATTTTGTGTTTATATTTAAGATAACAACATTTGCAAACTGGGAAAATGTTATGTGATCAAATGTCACGTGATTTGAACATTAGCAGCGTTGTGATTGAATGCCGTGTAATCAACGGTCACATGATGAAATCTCCAGGAATACATGAAACCAGAATTGGCAACCCAATATAGACCTGAGCATATACTCCAACATTCCAATGCAGTCGTGATAGAACACTGCTTTGCCAGAAGTGTAATCCTTTGTTGAACAAATCCCTATTCAAAGAGCGAAGAGCAGGGTGTTCCCTGTCAGTACTCCTCTCCTCCTTCAACCAACATTGGTATATAAACAGTCATCTATTTTGCTGCAATTTAGGGGATCGTGTGTGTAAAATAGTTGACACATATTTACCGACATAACACTTAATCCACTTCTAAAGCAACTCATTGGGCCCAAGTTTCCACACGATAAAAAACAGGCACCCCTCCGAGCTGGGCGCCCGTTTTTCGCGCCTAAAAAAAAAATCGCGATTCTGGAGCGTTCTGCAGCTCCTTGTCTGCCTGGCGCGGCGCTGATTTTGTAAGTGGGAGGGGGCGGGTACTATTTAAATTAGTTTTTTTCCTGCCGGCAACGCTGCGCGTGCGCGTTGGAGTGTTCGCGCACACGCAGTGTGAAAAAAATATTGGCACTCGGCTATTTTTGTAGTTCTTTGTAGCTGTTTAATTTTTGAAATTTTTTTTTTTTAATAAAAGCACATTGCCATCAGCACTTGCAGCCTTCTCACTGTCTCCTCTCCTCTCCCCCACTCCCACCCCCCACCCCCCGGCAGGAAGAACGGGCGCCTCCTCCCCCCCCCGCGGGAAAAACGGGCGCCTCCTCCTCTCTCCTCTTCCCCCCCCCCCCCCCCCCCCGCGGGAAAGAACGGGTGCCTCAGGCTGACTGCAGCATTCTCCGTGCCTGAAGCACTTTCACACAGGTAGGAAGATGGTTTATTTAATCTTTTCTTTGCTTATAAATGTTTATTCAGGTTGGATTTATTTGTATAATATTTGTAGAAGTATAATAAGGACTTATTGTAGAATTTAATGACTTCCCTTCATCCCCCCTCCCCCCACCTCGTTCTGGACACCTAATTTGTAACTTGCACCTGATTTTTTAATGTGTAGAACAGGTTTTTTCTGTTCTACAAAAATCTTCACTTGCTCCATTCTAACTTAGTTTGGAGTACATTTTCACTGTGGAAACTTTGAAATCAGGCGTCAGTGGCCGGACACGCCCCCTTTTGAAGAAAAAATTCTGTTCCAAAGTAGAACTGTTCTACCTGACTAGAACTGCAGAAAAAAAAATGTGGAGAATTGCGATTTCTAAGATAGTCCGTTCTCCACCAGTTGCTCCTACAAATCAGGCGCAAATCATGTGGAAAATTGGGCCCCATTGTATGTAAAGTGCATTGAAAAGTTTGCACTATTGGATGCTATATAAATGGAAGCCTTTGTTCCTTGCTCCCATTAGAAGATCCTCAGTGCTAATCGCAATTCAGCAATTATACTGGTTAAACTCATACAGTAACATTCATTTCCCATAACATTCCAAACTTGAAAGCATCAACACATACACTAAAAATAATGGGCTGAAGTTTCTCCAGGAGTTGCTCCTTTTTTGGACCAACTTGATTTTTCTGGACTATCTTTTAGTTGCAATTCTGGCATTTAATTTGCGCCAGTGTAAGTGAGTTAGTTAGGTTTTTTTTCCCAAAAGGGGGCGTTCCCAGCCACTTAGCCCTGTTTTAGGTGTTTGGCCAGCAAATAGTTGCTCCAAACTAACTTAGTCCAGCATATGTTGCCACTTCTGTAAAACCTTAACTTGAGTTAAGGAATTGGCGCTAATAACTACATTTAGAGATGGGGGGGGGGGGGAGGTGGAGAAGAGAAGAGAGATGGGGGGGGGAAGAAGAAGAAGAGAGAGAGATGGGGGGGGAAAGAAGAAGAAGAGAAGAGAGATGGGGGGGAAGAAGAAGAGAGAAGAGAGATGGGGGGGGGAGAAAGAAGAAGGAAGAGAGATGGGGGGGGGAAGAAGAAGAAGAGAAGAGAGATGGGGGGGGAAGAAGAAGAGAGAAGAGAAGAGAGATGGGGGGGAAGAAGAAGAGAGAAGAGAGATGGGGGGGAAAGAGAGAAGAAGAGAGATGGGGGGGAAGAAGAGAGATGGGGGGGGAAGAAGAGTGGGGGGGAGAAGAGAGATGGGGGGGGGATGGGGGGGGGAAGAAGGAATGGGGGGGGGAAGAAGAGAGTAGGGGGGGGATGAGAGAGGGGGGGGGGGGGATGGGGGGGGGAAGTTGTGAGATGGGGGGGAAGAAGAGTGATGGGGGATGAAGAGAGATGGGGGGGAAG
>NW_027251610.1:0-40994 GCF_044704955.1 Pristiophorus japonicus | reverse complement strand
GAGGGAGGGGGGAGAGGGGAGGGGAGGGAGGGGGAGAGGGGAGGGAAGGGGGAGAGGGGAGGGAGGGAGGGGGAGAGGGGAGGGAGGGAGTGCGGGGGAGGGAGGGAGTGCGGGGGAGGGAGGGAGTGCGGGGAGGGAGGGAGTGCGGGGGAGGGAGGGAGTGCGGGGGAGGGGGAGTGCGGGGGAGGGGGAGGGCGCGGGGGGGAGTGCGGGGGAGGGGGTAGTGCGGAGTGCGGGGGAGGGGGAGTGCGGGAGGGGGAGGGGGGTGTGCGGAGTGCGGGGGGAGGGTGAGTGCGGGGAGTGCGGGAGGGGGAGTGGGGAGTGCGGGGAGGGGGAGGGGCGGGGGAGGGAGTGCGGGGAGAGTGCGGGGAGGGGGAGGGGAGAGCAGAGTGCGGGGAGGGGGAGGGGAGAGCAGAGTGCGGGGAGGGGGATGGGAGAGGAGAGTGCGGGGAGGGGGAGGGGAGAGGAGAGTGCGGGGAGGGGGAGGGGAGAGGAGAGTGCGGGGAGGGGGAGGGAGAGGAGAGTGCGGGAGGGGGGAGGGAGAGGAGAGTGCGGGGAGGGGGAGGGGAGAGGAGAGTGCGGGGAGGGGGAGGGGAGAGGAGAGTGCGGGGAGGGGGAGGGGAGAGGAGAGTGCGGGGAGGGGGAGGGAAGAGGAGAGTGCGGGGAGGGGGAGGGGAGAGGAGAGTGCGGGGAGGGGGAGGGGAGAGTGCGGGGAGGGGATGGGGAGGGGGAGTGCGGATTGCGGGGACTGCGGGGAGGGGGAGTGCGGGGGAGGGAGGGGGGAGTGCGGGCGGGGAGGGAGAGTGCGGAGGGGGAGGGGGGAGTGCGGGGAGGGGGGAGTGCGGGGGAGGGGGGAGTGCGGGGGGAGGGGGAGGGGGAGTGCGGGGGAGGGGGGAGTGGGGAGTGCGGGGGAGGGGGGAGTGCGGGGGAGGGGGGAGTGCGGGGGAGGGGGAGTGCGGGGGAAGGGGGAGTGCGGGGGAAGGGGGGAGTGCGGGGTGGGGGGAGGGGGGAGAGGGGGAGGGGGAGGGGTACCGGTGCACTCTGGGACTTACTGAACACGGCCTCGAGACGGATGAGACAGGAAACGAAGTTGTCAAAATCGAGCGAGAGATCCTCAGCGTCGCAATAGCGAGCTACGATAATCTGGGTCAGCTGGTTATCCAAGTGGAAACCTGGAGAGAGAGAAACACTGAGTTCCAAACATCACCCTCGACCCCTGACCCCAGCTACCCCACCCACCATAGAAACATAGAAACATAGAAACATAGAAAATAGGTGCAGGAGTAGACCATTCGGCCCTTCGAGCCTGCACCGCCATTCAATGAGTTCATGGCTGAACATGCAACTTCAGTACCCCCTTCCTGCTTTCTCGCCATACCCCTTGATCCCCCGAATAGTAAGGACTTCATCTAACTCCTTTTTGAATATATTTAGTGAATTGGCCTCAACTACTTCCTGTGGTAGAGAATTCCACAGGTTCACCACTCTCTGGGTGAAGAAGTTTCTCCTCATCTCGGTCCTAAATGACTTACCCCTTATCCTTAGACTGTGACCCCTGGTTCTGGACTTCCCCAACATTGGGAACATTCTTCCTGCATCTAACCTGTCTAACCCCGTCAGAATTTTAAACGTTTCGATGAGGTCCCCTCTCATTCTTCTGAACTCCAGTGAATACAAGCCCAGTTGATCCAGTCTTTCTTGATAGGTCAGTCCCGCCATCCCGGGAATCAGTCTGGTGAACCTTCGCTGCACTCCCTCAATAGCAAGAATGTCCTTCCTCAGGTTAGGAGACCAAAACTGTACACAATACTCCAGGTGTGGCCTCACCAATGCCCTGTACAACTGTAGCAACACCTCCCTGCCCCTGTACTCAAATCCCCTCACTATGAAGGCCAACATGCCATTTGCTTTCTTAACCGCCTGCTGCACCTGCATGCCAACCTTCAATGACTGATGTACCATGACACCCAGGTCTCTTTGCACCTCCCCTTTTCCTAATCTGTCACCATTCAGATAATAGTCTGTCTCTCTGTTTTTACCACCAAAGTGGATAACCTCACATTTATCCACATTATACTTCATCTGCCATGCATTTGCCCACTCACCTGACCTATCCAAGTCGCTCTGCAGCCTCATAGCATCCTCCTTGCAGCTCACACTGCCACCCAACTTAGTGTCATCCGCAAATTTGGAGATACTGCATTTAATCCCCTCATCTAAATCATTAATGTACAGTGTAAACAGCTGGGATCCCAGCACAGAACCTTGCGGTACCCCACTAGTCACTGCCTGCCATTCTGAAAAGTCCCCATTTACTCCTACTCTTTGCTTCCTGTCTGACAACCAGTTCTCAATCCACGTCAGCACACTACCCCCAATCCCATGTGCTCTAACTTTGCACATTAATCTCTTGTGTGGGACCTTGTCGAAAGCCTTCTGAAAGTCCAAATACACCACATCAACTGGTTCTCCCTTGTCCACTCTACTGGAAACATCCTCAAAAAATTCCAGAAGATTTGTCAAGCATGATTTCCCTTTCACAAATCCATGCTGACTTGGACCTATCATATTACCTCTTTCCAAATGCACTGCTATGACATCCTTAATAATTGATTCCATCATTTTACCCACTACTGAGGTCAGGCTGACTGGTCTATAATTCCCTGTTTTCTCTCTCCCTCCTTTTTTAAAAAGTGGGGTTACATTGGCTACCCTCCACTCCATAGGAACTGATCCAGAGTCAATGGAATGTTGGAAAATGACTGTCAATGCATCCGCTATTTCCAAGGCCACCTCCTTAAGTACTCTGGGATGCAGTCCATCAGGCCCTGGGGATTTATCGGCCTTCAATCCCATCAATTTCCCCAACACAATTTCCCGACTAATAAGGATTTCCCTCAGTTCCTCCTCCTTACTAGACCCTCTGACCACTTTTATATCCGGAAGGTTGTTTGTGTCCTCCTTAGTGAATACCGAACCAAAGTACTTGTTCAATTGGTCCGCCATTTCTTTGTTCCCCGTTATGACTTCCCCTGCTTCTGACTGCAGGGGACCTACGTTTGTCTTTACTAACCTTTTTCTCTTTACATATCTATAGAAACTTTTGCAATCCGTCTTAATGTTCCCTGCAAGTTTCTTCTCGTACTCTATTTTCCCTGCCCTAATCAAACCCTTTGTCCTCCTCTGCTGAGTTCTAAATTTCTCCCAGTCCCCGGGTTCTCTGCTATTTCTGGCCAATTTGTATGCCACTTCCTTGGCTTTAATACTATCCCTGATTTCCCTTGATAGCCACAATTGAGCCACCTTTCCTTTTTTATTTTTACGCCAGGCAGGAATGTACAATTGTTGTAGTTCATCCATGCGGTCTCTAAATGTCTGCCATTACCCATCCACAGTCAACCCCTTCAGTATCATTCGCCAATCTATCCTAGCCAATTTACGCCTCATACCTTCAAAGTTACCCTTCTTTAAGTTCTGGACCATGGTCTCTGAATTAACTGTTTCATTCTCCATCCTAATGTAGAATTCCACCATATTATGGTCACTCTTCCCCAAGGGGCCTCGCACAACGAGATTGCTAATTAATCCTCTCTCATTACACAACACCCAGTCTAAGATGGCCTCCCACCTAGTTGGTTCCTCGACATATTGGTCTAAAAAATCATCCCTTATGCACTCCAGGAAATCCTCCTCCACCGTATTGCTTCCAGTTTGGTTAACCCAATCTATGTGCATATTAAAGTCACCCATTATAACTGCTGCACCTTTATTGCATGCACCCCTAATTTCATGTTTGATGCCCTCCCCAACATCACTACTACTGTTTGGAGGTCTGTACACAACTCCCACTAACGTTTTTTGTCCTTTGGTATTCTGCAGCTCTACCCATATAGATTCCACATCATCCAAGCTAATGTCCTTCCGAACTATTGCATTAATCTCCTCGTTAACCAGCAATGCTACCCCACCTCCTTTACCTTTTATTCTATCTTTCCTGAATGTTGAATACCCCTGGATGTTGAGTTCCCAGCCCTGATCATCCTGGAGCCACGTCTCCGTAATCCCAATCACATCATATCTGTTAACATCTATTTGTTAACATCTATTTGCACAGTTAATTCATCCACTTTATTGCGGATACTCCTTGCATTAAGACACAAAGACACCATGACCCCTCGACCCCAGACACCCCTGCCCACCGTAACCCCTGACCTCAGAAAGCTCTCCCACCACAACCCCTGACCTCCCGTGATCCCAGCAACCCCTCCCATCACGACCCACGACCCCAACAAACCCTCCCCTCCCCACCACGACCCACGACCCCAGCATCCACTCCCCACGGCGACCCCAGCCCACCGCGACCTCCGAACTCCAGCAATCCCCTCCTCTGTCAAGACTGAGATGGATTCGATTTCTGCTGGGTATCGAGCAACATGCAGCAATAACAGGAACAGAGTTACCATACAGAGCAGCCATGATCTCATTCAATGATGTGACAGGCCCAAGGGGCTGAATGGGCCTCCTCCTGTTCCTGTGTAACAGACTCGAGGGGCTGAATGGCCTCCTCCTGTTCCTGTGTAACAGGCTCGAGGGGCTGAATGGGCCTTCTCCTGTTCCTGTGTAACAGGCTCGAGGGGCTGAATGGGCCTCCTCCTGTTCCTAATGTAACAGGCCCAAGGGGCTGAATGGGCCTCCTCCTGTTCCTGTGTAACAGGCTCGAGGGGCTGAATGGGCTCCTCCTGTTCCTGTGTAACAGGCTCGAGGGGCTGAATGGCCTCCTCCTGTTCCTGTGTAACAGGCTCGAGGGGCTGAATGGGCCTCCTCCTGTTCCTGTGTAACAGGCTCGAGGGGCTGAATGGGCCTCCTGTTCCTGTGTAACAGGCTCGAGGGGCTGAATGGGCTCCTCCTGTTCCTGTGTAACAGGCTCGAGGGGCTGAATGGGCTCCTCCTGTTCCTGTGCAACAGGCTCGAGGGGCTGAATGGCCTCCTCCTGTTCCTGTGTAACAGGCTCGAGGGGCTGAATGGGCCTCCTCCTGTTGCTGTGTTGTTGCAGAGAGAGGGGATGTGGCGATGGGACTGAGGGATCACTGAGCTTGGAGCCAGGGTCCTTTCCGTGGGGTGAGAGGGGTTCTCACCGGATTCCTCCACAGCCACTCGCATCTCGTTGGAGCTCATGGTGCCCGATTCATCCAGATCATTCCTCTTGTAGATTTTCTGTCAAATGAACAAAGGAAATCTGTGTCAACCAATGCCACTCTGCGACCCCGGTGCCCCTCGACCCCCGGGACGCCCCTCGACCCCCGGGACGCCCCTCGACCCCCGGGACGCCCCTTGACCTTTGACGTCCTATGTTGAAGGCTCACATCCCCCACTCCCCCGGCACTAACTGGAGCCTACTGCATACAATCCTTACCAGGAACTTCTGAATCTTGTCCCACAGATTTTTGAACTCCACCAATCCCAGTTTCCCATTCCCATCTTTCTGTTGGTCAGTCAGTTAAAGAAAACATTTCGTGGCAGTGAATAACATCATATGCAATGCAGGAACAGGAGGAGGCCATTCAGCCCCTCGAGCCTGTTACACAGGAACAGGAGGAGGCCCATTCAGCCCCTCGAGCCTGTTACACAGGAACAGGAGGAGGCCCATTCAGCCCCCCGAGCCTGTTACACAGGAACAGGAGGAGGCCCATTCAGCCCCCCGAGCCTGTTACACAGGAACAGGAGGAGGCCCATTCAGCCCCTCGAGCCTGTTACACAGGAACAGGAGGAGGCCCATTCAGCCCCTCGAGCCTGTTACACAGGAACAGGAGGAGGCCCATTCAGCCCCTCGAGCCTGTTACACAGGAACAGGAGGAGGCCCATTCAGCCCCTCGAGCCTGTTACACAGGAACAGGAGGAGGCTCATTCAGCCCCTCGAGCCTGTTACACAGGAACAGGAGGAGGCCCATTCAGCCCCTCGAGCCTGTTACACAGGAACAGGAGGATGTCCATTCAGCCCCTCGAGTCTGTTACACAGGAACAGGAGGAGACCCATTCAGCTCCTCGAGCCTGTTACACAGGAACAGGAGGAGGCCATTCAGCCCCTCGAGCCTGTTACGCAGGAACAGGAGGAGGCCCATTCAGCCCCTCGAGCCTGTTACGCAGGAACAGGAGGAGGCCATTCAGCCCCTCGAGCCTGTTACACAGGAACAGGAGGAGGCCCATTCAGCCCCTCGAGCCTGTTACATAGGAACAGGAGGAGGCCCATTCAGCCCCTCGAGCCTGTTACACAGGAACAGGAGGATGTTCATTCAGCCCCTCGAGCCTGTTACAGAGGAACAGGAGGAGGCCCATTCAGCCCCTCGAGCCTGTTACACAGGAACAGGAGGAGGCCCATTCAGCCCATCGAGCCTGTTACACAGGAACAGGAGGAGGCCATTCAGCCCCTCGAGCCTGTTACACAGGAACAGGAGGAGGCCCATTCAGCCCCTCGAGCCTGTTACACAGGAACAGGAGGAGGCCCATTCAGCCCTTCGAGCCTGTTACACAGGAACAGGAGGAGGCCATTCAGCCCCTCGAGCCTGTTACACAGGAACAGGAGGAGGCCCATTCCGCCCCTCGAGCCTGTTACACAGGAACAGGAGGAGGCCCATTCCGCCCCTCGAGCCTGTTACACAGGAACCGGAAGAGGCCCATTCAGCCCCTCGAGCCTGTTACACAGGAACAGGAGGAGGCCCATTCAGCCCCTCGAGCCTGTTACACAGGAACAGGAGGAGGCCCATTCAGCCCCTTGAGCCTGTTACACAGGAACAGGAGGAGGCCAAGAGACAGGATGATAGTAGGATACATCCACCAGGTTCACCATATTGCGGCAGGTCTCCAGGCCAAATCCATCAGTTTTAATGTCGGTACCTAAATGGGAACAAAGACAGTATGGTGTCAGTATAAGAGTTTACATCGAGCCTCATGTTCAGGCCGGTGACCAAAAGCTTGGTCAAAGAGGGAGGTTTTAAGGAGCGTTTTGAAGGTGGCGGGGAGGTTTAGGGAGGGAGTTCCAGAGCTTGGGACCCAGGCAACAGAAGGCACGGCCACCGATGGTGGAGCGATTATAATCAGGGATGCTCAGGAGGGCAGCATTGGAGGAGCGCAGCGATCTCGGGGGTGGACGAGATTAGAGATAGGGAGACACAGAGTCACCACGTGGTCTGGGCGGGCTCGTGGTGGACGACGTAGGCTGGGTGGGGAGGCTTCAGTTAAGGGCAAGGTGTCATCGCCCCTCAACCCAGCTTCCGTCAGGGCCATGATGTCGATGCCATCATCCACGATCAGCTGCTGGGTGGGAAGGACCTTGTTCACAAGCGAACGGACATGTGGAGGGTGGCTGCCCCATTGCCAACGTCCACAGGGTCAGCACTGGAGGGGCGGGGCGGAGGGCTGGATATCAGCAAGGTTCACCCCCAGTGGGCGTGCTGGGGGGGGAAAAAGAGTAGGACGGGACAGTTGGGTTTGCTGTTGGTTAACAGGTAGCGACAACTGCCTCGTTGGGCCCTCCGTAGGATGCCAAGGGGAGAGTAGGAAGGTTGAAGAGTGTTGAAGAGTAATGAAGAGTTGGGGTATTGATTTGGGAGGGCAGAGTATCTGAGAGAGGAGAGATGGAAGGAGGCATGACAATATGGCAAGAGGCATGATGTTACCAGGAGGGTTGACAAGGGTAGTGTGTACGATGTAGTATATATGGACTTTTGCAAAGCCTTTTATCAGGGCCCACATGGTCGACTGGTCAGGAAGGTTAAAGCCCATGGGATACAGGGCAAAGTGGCAAGTTGGATCCAAAATTGTCTCAGAGGTAGGAAGCAGAGGGGAATGGTTGATGGATGTTTCTGTGACTGGAAGGATGTTTCCAGTGGGGTTCCGCTGGGCTCAGTACTGGGTCCCTTGCTTTTTGTGGTATATATCAATGATTTAGACTTGAATGTTGACGGTATGATTAAGAAACATAGAAACATAGAAAATAGGTGCAGGAGTAGGCCATTCGAGCCTGCACCGCCATTCAATAAGATCATGGCTGATCATTCCCTCAGTACCCCGTTCCTGCTTTCTCTCCATACCCCTTGATCCCTTTAGCCATAAGGGCCATATCTAACTCCCTCTTGAATATATCCAATGAACTGGCATCAACAACTCTCTGCGGCAGGGAATTCCACAGGTTAACAACTCTCTGAGTGAAGAAGTTTCTCCTCATCTCGGTCCTAAATGGCTTACCCCTTATCCTTAGACTGTGTCCCCTGGTTCTGGACTTCTCCAACATCGGGAACATTCTTCCTGCATCTAACCTGTCCAATCCCGTCATAATTTTATATGTTTCTATGCGATCCCCTCTCATCCTTCTAAACTCCAGTGAATACAGGCCTAGTCGATCCAGTCTCTCCTCATATGTCAGTCCTGCCATCCCGGGAATCAGTCTGGTGAACCTTCACTGCACTCCCTCAATAGCAAGAATGTCCTTCCTCAGATTAGGAGACCAAAACTGAACACAATATTCCAGGTGTGGTCTCACCAAGGCCCTGTACAACTGCAGTAAGACCTCCCTGCCCCTGTACTCAAATCCCCTAGCTATGAAGGCCAACATACCATTTGCCTTCTTCACCACCTGCTGTACCTGCATGGCAACTTTCAATGACTGATGTACCATGACACCCAGGTCTCGTTGCACCTTCCCTTTTCCTAATCTGCCGCCATTCAGATAATATTCTGCCTTCGTGTTTTTGCTCCCAAAATGGATAACCTCACATTTATCCACATTATACTGCATCTGCCATGCATTTGCCCACTCACCTAACCTGTCCAAGTCACCCTGCAGCCTCTTAGCGTCCTCCTCACAGCTCACACCACCACCCAGTTTAGTGTCATCTGCAAACTTGGAGATATTACACTCAATTCCTTCATCCAAATCATTAATGTATATTGTAAATAGCTGGGGTCCCAGCACTGAGCCCTGCGGCACCCCACTAGTCACTGCCTGCCATTCTGAAAAGGACCCGTTTATCCCGACTCTCTGCTTCCTGTCTGCCAACCAGTTATCCAGGTCAGTATATTACCCCCAATACCATGTGCTTTAATTTTGCACACCAATCTCTTGTGTGGGACCTTGTCAAAATAAGTTTCTGATGACACTAAAACCGGCCGTGTGGTTGATAATGAAGAAGAAAGCTGTGGACTGCAGGAAGATATCAATGTACTGGTCAGGTGGGCAGAACAGTGGCAAATGGAATTCAATCCGGAAATGTGTGAGGTAATGCATCTGGGGAGGGCCAACAAGGCAAGGGAATACACATTAAATGGTAGGACACTGAGAAGTGTAGAGGAACAGAGGGACCTGGGAGTGCAGGTCCACAGATCCCTGAAGGTAGCAGGCCAGGTAGATAAGGTGGTTAAGACGACATACGGAATACTTGCCTTTATTAGTCGAGGCAGAGAATACAAGAGCAGGGGGAATTATGCTTGAACTGTATAAAACACTGGTTAGGCCACAGCTGGAGTACTGCGTGCAGTTCTGGTCACCACATGACAGGAAGGATGTGATTGCACTGGAGAGGGTACAGAGGAGATTTACCAGGATGTTGCTGGGACTGGAAAATTTTAGCGATGAGGACAGATTGAATAGGCTGGGTCTGTTCTCACTGGAACAGAGGAGGCTGAGGGGAGACCTGATTGAGGTGTATAAAATGATGAGGGGCCTGGATAGAGTGGATAGGAAGGACCTGTTTCCCTTGGCAGAGGGGTCAACAACCAGGGGGCATAGATTTAAAGTAATTGGGGGGAGCTTTCGAGGGGATTTGAGGGAAAATGTCTTCACCCAGAGGGAGGTGGGGGTCTGGAACTCACGGCCTGAAAGGGTGGTAGAGGCAGAAACCCTCACCACATTTAAACAGTATCTGGATGTGCCCCTGAAGTGCTGTAACCTGCAGGGCTACGGACCCAGAGCTGGGAAGTGGGATTAGGCTGGGTAGCTCTTGGTCGGCCGGCACGGACACGATGGGCCGAATGGCCTCCTCCCGTGCGGTGAGTCTCTGTGGTTCTGTGACAGGAGAGAATGGTCAGGGAGGAATCAAGAGGAAAGGAAAGAGGGGGGGGGAAAGTATTGAACGGCACGGGTCCGGAGTGTCAGCCAAAGTGTGCGCGAATGGACAGGGGAAAGCTCGGGTTAGATCGGCCTGGTTAAATGTCGTAGTTAATGCCCCAGCAGGGAGACCAGGGTCAGGGGTCAGAGGTCCCACGGAAGGACTAAGTCGACGTGAACAGGATGGGCAGCTCGGAGCATCGCCGTAAGCACTGCAGCCAGTAACCAGCTCAGCTGAAAAAACCAGTCAGACGGGTTCAGCGGAGACACAGCCGGAGTTAGACGGAACAATAAACTCGAGCAGAAGCCAGGTTTTAAAGCACGTCTTAAAGGAGGAGGTTTAGGGAGGGAGTTCCAGAGCTTGGGGCTCAGGCAGCTGAAGGCACGGCCACCGATGGTGAAGCGATGGAAATCGGGGGATGGTCAGGAGGGCAGGATTAGAGGAGCGCAGAGATCTCAACAACAACAACTTATATTTATATAGTGCCTTTAACGGAGTGAACCATTTCAAGGCGCTTCACAGGAGCGTTATAAGATTTTTGTCATGTATGTACTTTTGGGATCACTAGCCACTAGATGGCGTCACTGTTGGAGGCCATTGGGCTGCACGCCCAAGTATAAAAGGCCAGCCATTTTGTATATTAGTCACTTTGGGCCTTAATAAAGCAGAGCCAAGGTTATACCTCTTGGAGTTAAACAGTACTCAGTCTAACAGTTATTGCATACACAACAAGGCAACAGAAGGTACAGCCACCAATGGTGGAGCGATTATAGTCAGCGATGCTCAGGAGGGCAGAATTAGAGGGGTGCAGACATCTCGGGGGGTTGTGGGACTGGAGGAGATTACAGAGATAGGGAGGGGGCGAGGGCCATGGAGGGATTGGAAAATAAGGATGAGAATTTTGAAATAGAGGCATTGCTTAACCGGGAGCCAATGTAAGTCAGTGAGCACAGGGGGTGATGGGTGAGTGGGACTGGGTGTGAGTTAGGACACGGGTCAGTGAGCACAGGGGGTGATGGGTGAGTGGGACTCGGTGCGAGTTAGGACACGGGGCAGTGAGCACAGGGAGTGATGGGTGAGTGGGACTGGGTGCGAGTTAGGACACGGGGTCAGTGAGCACAGGGGGTGATGGGTGAGTGGGACTGGGTGCGAGTTAGGACATGGGGCAGTGAACACAGGGGGTGATGGGTGAGTGGGACTCGGTGCGAGTTAGGACACGGGGCAGTGAGCACAGGGGGTGATGGGTGAGTGGGACTGGGTACTAGTTAGGACAAGGGGCAGTGAGCACAGGGGGTGATGGATGAGCGGGACTGGGTGAGAGTTAGGACACGGGGCACATGGGGTGATGGGTG
The DNA here is from genome assembly GCF_044704955.1 of Pristiophorus japonicus. Lineage (NCBI taxonomy): Eukaryota > Metazoa > Chordata > Chondrichthyes > Pristiophoridae > Pristiophorus > Pristiophorus japonicus. Next base: position 29,542 of record NW_027251610.1, on the reverse strand, counting down.
AGCGGGACTCGATGAGAGTTAGGACACGGGGCACAGGGGGTGATGGGTGAGTGGGACTGGGTGCGAGTTAGGACACGGGGCACAGGGGGTGATGGGTGAGTGGGACTCGGTGTGAGTTAGGACACGGGGCAGTGAGCACAGGGGGTGATGGGTGAGCGGGACTCGGTGCGAGTTAGGACACGGGGCAGTAAGCACAGGGGGTGATGGATGACCGGGACTGGGTGAGAGTTAGGACACGGGGCACAGGGGGTGATGGGTGAGCGGGACTCGATGCGAGTTAGGACACGGGGCACAGGGGGTGATGGGCGAGTGGGACTGGGTGCGAGTTAGGACACGGGGCACAGGGGGTGATGGGTGAGTGGGACTCGGTGTGAGTTAGGACACAGGGCAGTGAGCACAGGGGGTGATGGGTGAGCGGAACTTGGTGCGAGTTAAGACACGGGGCAGTGAGCACAGGGGGTGATGGGTGAGCGGGACTCGGTGCGAGTTAGGACACGGGGCAGCGAGCACAGGGGGTGATGGGTGAGCGGGACTCGGTGCGAGTTAAGACACGGGGCAGTGAGCACAGGGGGTGATGGGTGAGCGGGACTCGGTGTGAGTTAGGACACGGGGCACAGGGGGTGTTGGGTGAGAGGGACTCGGTGCGAGTTAGGACACGGGGCACAGGGGGTGATGGGTGAGCGGGACTCGGTGCGAGTTAGGACACGGGGCACAGGGGGTGATGGGTGAGCGGGACTCGGTGTGAGTTAGGACACGGGGCACAGGGGGTGATGGGTGAGCGGGACTCGGTGCGAGTTAGGACACGGGGCACAGGGGGTGATGGGTGAGTGGGACTGGGTGCGAGTTAGGACACGGGGCACAGGGGGTGATGGGTGAGAGGGACTCGGTGCGAGTTAGGACACGGGGCACAGGGGGTGATGGGTGAGCGGGACTCGGTGCGAGTTAGGACACGGGGCACAGGGGGTGATGGGTGAGTGGGACTCGGTGTGAGTTAGGACACGGGGCAGTGAGCACAGGGGGTGATGGGTGAGCGGGACTCGGTGCGAGTTAGGACACGGGGCAGTAAGCTCAGGGGGTGATGGATGAGCGGGACTGAGTGAGAGTTAGGACACGGGGCACAGGGGGTGATGGGTGAGCGGGACTCGATGCGAGTTAGGACACGGGGCACAGGGGGTGATGGGTGAGTGGGACTGGGTGCGAGTTAGGACACGGGGCACAGGGGGTGATGGGTGAGTGGGACTTGGTGCGAGTTAAGACACGGGGCAGTGAGCACAGGGGGTGATGGGTGAGTGGGACTCGGTGTGAGTTAGGACACGGGGCAGTGAGCACAGAGGGTGATGGGTGAGCGGAACTTGGTGTGAGTTAAGACACGGGGCAGTGAGCACAGGGGGTGATGGGTGAGCGGGACTCGGTGAGAGTTAGGACACGGGGCAGCGAGCACAGGGGGTGATGGGTGAGCGGGACTCGGTGCGAGTTAAGACACGGGGCAGTGAGCACAAGGGGTGATGGGTGAGCGGGACTCGGTGCGAGTTAGGACACGGGGCAGTGAGCACAGGGGGTGAAAGGTGAGCGGGACTCGGTGCGAGTTAGGACACGGGACAGTAAGCACAGGGGGTGATGGGTGAGCGGGACTCGGTGTGAGTTAGGACACGGGGCACAGGGGGTGATGGGTGAGCGGGACTCGGTGTGAGTTAGGACACGGGGCACAGGGGGTGATGGGTGAGAGGGACTCGGTGCGAGTTAGGACACGGGGCACAGGGGGTGATGGGTGAGCGGGACTGGGTGTGAGTTAGGACACGGGGCACAGGGGGTGATGGGTGAGCGGGACTCGGTGTGAGTTAGGACACGGGGCACAGGGGGTGATGGGTGAGAGGGACTCGGTGTGAGTTAGGACACGGGACAGTAAGCACAGGGGGTGATGGGTGAGTGGGACTCGGTGCGAGTTAGGACACGGGGCAGTGAGCACAGGGGGTGATGGGTGAGCGGGACTCGGTGTGAGTTAGGACACGGGGCAGTGAGCACAGGGGGTGATGGGTGAGCGGGACTCGGTGCGAGGTAGGACACGGGGCAGTGAGCACAGGGGGTGATGGGTGAGTGGGACTGGGTGCGAGTTAGGACACGGGGCAGCTGAGTTTTGGATCACCTCTAGTTTACGCAGGGTAGAACGTGGGAGGCCGGCCAGGAGCGAGTTGCAATAGTCAAATCTGGAAGTAACAAAGGCAGGATGAGGGTTCCGATAGCGGATGAGCAGAGGCGGGCGGAGATGAGCAGGAACCTGGTAGAGATTTGGGAGGTGTTGCTGAAGAAGCCTTGGTGAGTTGTTGCAGTGCACACTGCAGCCACGGTGTGTTGGTGGTGGAGGGAGTGAGTGTTAGTACAATGTTAGTAAAAAGATACACCACCTCACATACAGACTGGCAGCTCCCTCCCCTATTCTCAGGGGACTGATCCCCCGATCATACTTACGGGCCGACACAACCTTGTTCAGAATTTTCCGTAGACCGAAAACAGAAATCTCCTCATCCTGAGAAAGAAAAACTCGGATTCAATCTTGGATCAATTTAAACCGTGTTCCCCATTCCAACCCCACCTTCTCCCCAAAACTCCAAAACTCCCCACCTCCCCCCCAAAACTCCCCATCACCTTCCCCCCCAAAACTCCCCCACCACCTTCCCCCATAAACCTCTCCCCCTCCAAAACTCCCCACCTCCCCCCAAATCTCCAACCCCCCCCACCTCACTCCAAAACTCCCCCCGCCCATAAACTCCAAAACTCTCCCCAACTTCCCCCATCCCAAAACCCAAAGCTCCAAAACCCACCACCGACAAAAAATACCCCAAATCTCCCCCCCCAAAACTCCCCATCACCTTCCCCCCCAAATCTCCAAAACTCCCCACCACCTTCCCCCATAAACCTCTCCTCCCCAAAACTCCCCCCAAATCTTCAACCCCCCCACCTCACTCCAAAACTCCCCCCGCCCATAAACTCCAAAACTCCCCCCAACTTCCCCATCCCAAAGCTCCAAAACCCACCACCAACAAAAAATCCCCCCAAATCCCGCCCAAAACTCCCCTGCAACCCCCCCACAAACTCTAAAACACCCCCCAAACCCTCTCAAAACTCCCCCCCAAAACCGCCAAACTCCCCCACCCAAACTCCTACCCAACCCCCTCCAAAACTCCCCACCCCCACCCCAAAACTCCAAACCCCCCCCAAATTCCATACCCCAAAGCTCCAAAACTCATCACCCCAAAACTCCCCCCCAAACTCCCCAACTCCCCCGCAATCCCCCAAACAAACTCCAAAATTCCCCCAAAACCGCCCCCCAAAACTGCAAACTCCCCCCCCAAACCCCAACAACCCCCCGAAAAATCCCCCCAAATCTCCAAAACTCCCCCCAAAACTCTCCTCCAAAACTCCCCCACCCCCCAAACTTGCCCCTCAAAAACTCCCCACCCCCACAAGTTCCCCCACCCCAAAACTCGCCCGCAACCCCCCCCCACAAATTCCAAAACTCCCCCCAAACCTACCCCCCCAAAACACCAAAACTACCTCCCCAAAACTCCAAACCCCTCCAACCCAAAACCCCAAATTCCTCCCCAACTCCAAAACTCCCCCTCAACCCCATCCAAAACACCAAAACTTCCCCCCAAACCCTCCCCAAAACACCAAAACTCCCACCCAAACTCCCCCACTCCAAAACTCCCCCCCACTCTAAACTAACCCACCCAATCAAAAACTCCAAAACTTCCCCAAAACTCCCCCCACCCCAAAACTCCACCCCAAAACTCCCCCACCAAACTCCCCCACCAAACTCCCCCACAATCCACTCCCACAAACTCTAAAACTCCCCTCAACCCCCCTAAAACTCACCTCTCAAAACCCCAAACTCCCCCCCCAACCCCCCAAAGCTCCAAAACTCCCCACCCCACAACTCCCCCCAAAAACTCCATACCCCAAAGCTCCAAAACTCACCCCTCCAATAAATCCCCCCAAAACTCCAAACTCTACCACCTCACTCAAAAACTCTTCCCCAAAAATCTCAACCCCCCCCCACCCCACCCCCACACCCCCCCACACACCCCAAAACACCTCTACTCTAAACTAACTCCCCCAAAACTCCCCACACCCCCCAAAACTCCAAAACTCGCCCCCCAAAACTCCAAATATTCCCCCACCCCAAAACTCCCCCCAAAAACACCAAAAGCTCCCCAACCCCAAAATTCCAAAACTGCCCCCCAAACCTTCCCAAACTCTCTCTCAACAGTCCGAAAATGCCCCACCCCCTCCCCAAAACTTCAAAACTCCCCCCACCCCAAACTGCCCAACCCAAAATTCCCCCGAAAACTCCCCCACCCAAAAACTCACCCCCCCCAAAGCTCCAAAACTCCCCTACCCCAAAACTCCCCAACTCCCCCGCAAACCCCTCCACAAACTCCAAAACTCCCCCTTCAACCCCCCCGCAAAACACCAAAACTCCCCACCCCCCGCAAAAATCCCCCCAAAACTCCACCCAAACCCTCAAAACTCCCCCCAAAGCTCCAACCACCCACCCCAAAACTCCAAAACTCCCCCAAAACTCCCTCCCATCCCAAAACTTCTTTCTCCCCAAAGCTCCCACATCCCCCAAACTCAACTCCAAAAATCCCCACCCCAAACCTCCCCACCATCCCCCCCAAAACTGCCCCACCCCCCACCCCAAAACGCCCCCCAAACTCCAAACCCCCCAAAAACTCCCCCCAAAGCTCGAAAGCTCCCCACCCCCACACAAAACTCCCCACCCAAAAATTGCCACCCCCAAAACTCCTCCCCCCAAAAAATTCACCCTGCAAAAACACGGCCAGCGCAAAACTCCTCCCTCAACCCCAAAGCTCCCCCCCCCCAAAATTCTCCAAAAACCCAAAACACCCCCATAAATAAAATCCTCCCCACACACCATAACCCCCTCCCCCTCCTCCCCTCAACCCACCCCCTCCCCCCCTCACACTCCCCCTGCTCCCCTCACCGTGCCCCCCCCTCCCCCCCTCACACTCCCCCTGCTCCCCTCACCGTGCCCTCCCCCCCCCCCGAGGTCCTTACCGGTGCAGCCAGTTTTGCAAACAGCGCCCTGAAGTTTGCAGGGATGTTATCCACACTCGCTGAACCCTGGAAACAAAGGAACGATGGTGACAAACTGATCCTTCCCCAACCGGTCTAGAGGAGGGAAAGAGGGGAGGGAGGGAGCACAGAGGGAGGGAGGGAGGGATGGATGAAACATCACCATTACCTCATCATCGAACGAGGCCCGAATATGCTCGGTGTCCATGGGTCTGTGAAAACAAAGGACGCAGAGATCAGACCGAGGGTCAACTCACAGGGCATCGGGGTCCCCTCACACAGCCCTCAAATAGTGAGAGAGACAACGAGACAGAGAGAGTGAGACAGAGACAGAGTGAGAGAGGGAGACAGAGACAGAGACAGAGTGAGACAGAGAGAGTGAGAGAGAGATGAGAGAGAGAGAGAGAGAGAGAGAGAGAGAGAGAGAGAATGAGAGAGTGAGACAGAGACAGAGTGAGAGAGACAGAGACAGAGACAGAGTGAGACAGAGAGAGATGAGAGAGAGAGAGATGAGAGAGTGAGACAGAGACAGAGACAGAGAGAGAGACGAGAGAGAGAGAGACACACACAGAGAGAGACAGATAGATATAGAGAGAGACAGACAGAGAGAGAGAGAAACAAAGACAGAGTGACAGAGAGAGTGACAGAGAGAGTGACAGAGAGAGATAGGCAGTGTTATGTATGTAAACATTGTAACTGTGCAAGACTTGCCACCAGAGGGCGCAACAGTTGGAGGCCCAAGTGTCACCTGCACACCTGGTGCAAGGGAGTATAAAAGGTTGTCTGCCATGCTGCTTAGGCACTCTGGAGTTGTATTAAAGAGACTAAGGTCACATCAGTTTAAGCTCACAGTACTCAGTCTTGTGGAGTTATTCTAAACATAACAATTGGCGACGAGTAACAGATCACGAACTTTCACACGGTTATGGCTGCCGTTGGTAATCTTGAGCGATTTGTAGAGGGTGATGATTGGGAAGCCTTCGTTGAGCGTCTTGACCAGTACTCCGTGGCCAATGAGCTGGATGGGGTCGATAAAGCGATCAAGTGCAGGGCGATTCTCCTCACCGTGTGTGGGTTTACAACATACGGCCTCATCAAGCATCTGCTGGCACCGATGAAAACAACGGACAAGACATCGGCAGAGTTGTGTACGCTGGTTCGGGAACACCTCAAACCGAAGGAGAGCATCTTACTGGCCAGGTACTGCTTCTGCACGCTCCATCGCTCCGAAGGCCAGGACGTGGCGAGCTATGTCGCCGACCTAAGACGCCTTGCGGGACCGTGCGTATTTGCTGGATTTTTGGGGGAAATGTTGCGGGACTGATTAGTGCTTGGAATCGGCCGCGAGGTCATTCTTCGCAAGATGCTGTCTGCCGAACCCCCCCCGATCTGAGCAAGGCCACAACGATAGCCCAGGATTTATACTGTTTAAAAAAAGGGGCAGACAAAGGCAGGTAACTATAGGCTGGTTCGTTTAACATCTGTAGTGGGGAAAATGCTTGAAACTATTAAGGAAGAAATAGCGGGACATCTAGATAGGAATAGTGCAATCAAGCAGACGCAGCATGGATTCATGAAGGGGAAATCATGTTTAACTAATTTACTGGAATTCTTTGAGGATATAATGAGCATGGTGGATAGAGGTGTACCGATGGATGTGGTGTATTTAGATTTCCAAAAGGCATTCAATAAGGTGCCACACAAAAGGTTACTGCAGAAGATAGAGGTACGCGGAGTCAGAGGAAATGTATTAGCATGGATCGAGAATTGGCTGGCTAACAGAAAGCAGAGAGTCGGGATAAATGGGTCCTTTTCGGGTTGGAAATCGGTGGTTAGTGGTGTGCCACAGGGATCGGTGCTGGGACCACAACTGTTTACAATATACATAGATGACCTGGAAGAGGGGACAGAGTGTAGTGTAACAAAATTTGCAGATGACACAAAGATTAGTGGGAAAGCGGGTTGTGTAGAGGACTCAGAGAGGCTGCAAAGAGATTTAGATAGGTTAAGCGAATGGGCTAAGGTTTGGCAGATGGAATACAATGTCAGAAAGTGTGAGGTCATCCACCTTGGGAAAAAAAAACAGTAAAAGGGAATATTATTTGAATGGGGAGAAATTACAACATGCTGTGGTGCAGAGGGACCTGGGGGTCCTTGTGCATGAATCTCAAAAAGTTATTTTGCAGGTACAGCAGTTAATCAGGAAGGCGAATGGAATGTTGGCCTTCATTGTGAGAGGGATGGAGTACAAAAGCAGGGAGGTCCTGCTGCAACTGTACAGGGTATTGGTGAGGCCGCAACTGGAGTACTGCGTGCAGTTTTGGTCACCTTACTTAAGGAAGGATATACTGGCTTTGGAGGGGATACAGAGACGATTCACTAGGCTGATTCTGGAGATGTGGGGGTTACCTTATGATGATAGATTGAGTAGACTGGGTCTTTACTCGTTGGAGTTCAGAAGGATGAGGGGTGATCTTATAGAAACATTTAAAATAATGAAAGGGATAGACAAGATCGAGGCAGAGAGGTTGTTTCCACTGGGCGGGGAGACTAGAACTAGGGGGCACAGCCTCAAAATACGGGGGAGCCAATTTAAAACCGAGTTGAGAAGGAATTTCTTCTCCCAGAGGGTTGTGAATCTGTGGAATTCTCTGCCCAAGGAAGCAGTTGAGGCTAGCTCATTGAATGTATTCAAGTCACAGATAGATAGATTTTTAACCAATAAGGGAATTAAGGGTTATGGGGAGCGGGCGGGTAAGTGGAGCTGAGTCCACGGCCAGATCAGCCATGATCTTGTTGAATGGCGGAGCAGGCTCGAGGGGCTAGATGGCCTACTCCTGTTCCTAATTCTTATGTTCTTATTATGTCCACGAACGATAACACTAAACTGATATCATTGCAGCATCGAAACTCACCGGCATAAAATAACACCTTCAGCAGGCAGAACTGTACCTGGCAGGGCTACACACCCGCAGAGGCCAGACCTAGGATGACTCAGAGTTCATCAATGTTGACTCAAGCACTACATGTACAAGGGCTGTGGAACAATGGGGCACCTCCAGCGAATGTGCAGACGTGCTGTGACTCACCACGTGGCAGATCCGGCAGAAGACTGATCCGGCGAGGGTCACGCTGAATGAATGAGAGAGAGAACTCAACCCGAGGCCGAGGAAGAAGTGTATGTGGTACACACCTTCACCACCAAGAGCCCTCCTATAATGCTGAGAGTCAAATGAAACGGCATTCCAGTTTCCATGGAGTTGGACACGGGGGCGAGGTGCAGGAGTTGGCCATTCGGCCCTTCGAGCCTGCACCACCATTCAATAAGATCATGGCTGATCATTCCCTCAGTACCCCTTTCCTGCTTTCTCTCCATACCCCTTGATCCCTTTAACCATAAGAGCCATATCTAACTCCCTCTTGAATATATCCAGTGAATTGGCATCAACAACTCTCTGTGGCAGGGAATTCCACAGGTTAACAACTCTGAGTGAAGAAGTTTCTCCTCATCTCAGTCCTAAATGGCCTGCCCCTTATCCTAAGACTGTGTTTCCTGGTTCTGGACTTCCCCAACATCGGGAAAATTTTTCCCACATCGAGCCTGTCCAATCCCGTCAGAATCTTATGTGTTTCTATGAGATCCCCTCTCATTCTTCTAAACTCCAGTGAATACAGGCCCAGTTGATCCAATCTCTCCTCATATGACAGTCCTGCCATCCCGGGAATCAGTCTGGTGAACCTTCACTGCACTCCCTCAATAGCAAGAATGTCCTTCCTCAGATTTGGAGACCAAAACTAAACACAATATTCCATTCTGTCTCCATTTTATTTCCCTCTGTCTCCCTACATAGGTTCCCATCCCCCTGCCATATTAGTTTAACTCCTCCCCAACAGCACTAGCAAATACTCCCCCTAGGACATTGGTTCCGGTCCTGCCCAGGTGCAGACCGTCCGGTTTGTACTGGTCCACCCCCCCCAGAACCAGTTCCAATGCCCCAGGAATTTGAATCCCTCCCTTCTGCACCACTGCTCAAGCCATGTATTCATCTGAGCTATCCTGTGATTCCTACTCTGACTAGCACGTGGCACTGGTAGCAATCCTGAGACTACTACTTTTGAGGTCCTGCTTTTTAATTTAACTCCTAGCTCCATAAATTCGTCTCGTAAGACCTCATCCCTTTTTTTACCTATATCGTTGGTACCAATGTGCACCACGACAACTGGCTGTTCTCCCTCCCTTTTCAGAATGTCCTGCACCTGCTCCGAGACATCCTTGACCCTTGCACCAGGGAGGCAACATACCATCCTGGAGTCTCGGTTGTGGCCGCAGAAACGCCTATCTATTCCCCTTACAATTGAATCCCCTCTCACTATCGCTCTCCCACTCTTTTTTCTGCCCTCCTGTGCAACAGAGCCAGCCACAGTGCCATGAACTTGGCTGCTGCCAATTATGAGCCAGAAGGCTTTTGAGGAACTGTGGGGCAACAAGGCACAAAGGCCCAAACTGAGCCCGATTTGAACAAAGCTGCGTACTTACACCAAAGAGCTCATACCAGTTATTGGCAGTGCGGCAGTGAAGGTATCGTACGATGGAACTGTGCATGACTTATCACTGTGGATTGTACCAGGCGATGGCCCAATGCTGTTCGGCAGAAGCTGGCTGGGAAAGATCCGATGGAACTGGGATGACATCAAAGCACTGTCTTCAGTGGATGATGCCTCGTGCGCTCAAGTGCTGAGCAAGTTTCCGTCGCTATTTGAACCAGGCATTCGCAACTTCACAGGCATCAAGGTGCAGATCCATCTAGTCCCTGATGAACGACCCATTCATCACAAGGCCCGAGCGATTCCATACATGATGAGGGAGAAAGTCGAGATCGAGCTGGACAGATTTCAACGAGGGGGAATCAGATCGCCAGTTGAGTTCAACGAGTGGGCCAGCCCAATTGTTCCAGTGTTGAAAAGCGATGGCACGGTCAGAATCTGCGGAGACTACAAGGTAACGAACAACCGAGTCTCGGTACAGGACCAGTACCCACTACCCAAGGTGGATGACCTGTTCACAACGTTAGCAGGGGGGGGAAGTCGTTCACCAAATTGGATCTAACCTCCGCTTACATGACACAGGAGCTGGCTGAATCTTCGAAAAGATTGATGTGCATCAACACGCACAAAGGACTGTTTATATACCACAGGTGCCCTTTTGGGATTCGCTTGGCTGTGGCCATTTTCCAGAGGAACATGGAGAGTCTGCTGAAATCAATTCCGCGCACCGTTGTGTTTCAAGACGCCATCCTGATCACCGGTCGTGACACCACTGAACACCTACACAATCTGGAAGAGGTTCTAAGTCGACTAGACAGAGTGGGGCTCAGGCTGAAACGCTCCAAGTGTCTTTTCCTGGCGCCAGAGGTTGAATTTTTGGGGAGATTGCGGCAGACAGCATCAGACCCACGGACTCAAAGGTGGAGACCATCAACAATGCACCCAGACCACAGAATGTGGCGGAGTTGCGTTCGTTCCTGGGACTCCTCAACTATTTTGGTAACTTTCTACCCGGGTTGAACACTTTGCTGGAACTGTTGCACATGTTGCTATGGAAAGATGTGGACTGGGTTTGGCGTAAATCTCAAGAGATAGCCTTTAATAAGGCCAGAAACCTGCTATGTTCTAACAAGCTACTTGTATTGTATGACCCATGTAAACTTTTAGTGCTAGCTTGTGATGCATCTTTGTACGGTGTTGGCTGTGTGTTACAGCAAGCCAATGTATCAGGCAAACTCCAACCAGTTGCTTATGCATCTAGAAGTCTATCTAAGGCTGAAAGAGCCTATGGTATGGAGGAGAAAGGGGCAATACCATGCATATACGGGGTTAAGAAAATGCACCAATATTTATTTGGACTCCGGTTCGAGCTTGAAACCGACCACAAGCCGCTCATTTCGCTGTTTTCAGAAAGCAACGGTATAAACACCAATTGCTTCATCTCGCATCCAGAGATGGGCACTAACATTGTCCGCCTATGACTATGTAATCCGCCACAGACCAGGCACGGAGAACTGCGCTGATGCCCTCAGTCGGCTACCATTGCCCATCACCGGGGGTGGAAATGGCGCAACCCGTAGACTTGCTTCTGGTCATGGATGTTTTTGAGAGCAAGAGGTCATAGAAACATAGAAAATAGGTGCAGGAGTAGGCCATTCGGCCCTTCGAGCCTGCACCACCATTCAATGAGTTCATGGTTGATCACTCCCTCAGTACCCCTTTCCTGCTTTCTCTCCATACCCCTTGATCCCTTTAGATGCAAGGGCCACATCTAACTCCCTCTTGAATATATTTCGTGAATTGGCCTCAACAACTTCCTGTGGTAGAGAATTCCACAGGTTCACCACTCTCTGAGTGAAGAAGTTTCTCCTCATCTCGGTCCTAAATGGCTTACCCCTTATCCTTAGACTGTGACCCCTGGTTCTGGACTTCCCCAACAGCGGGAACATTCTTCCTACATCTAACCTGTCCAGTCCCGTCAGAATTTTACATGTTTCTATGAGATCTCCTCTCATTCTTCTAAACTCCAATGAATACAAGCCCAGTTGATCCAGTCTCTCCTCATATGTCAGTCCTGCCATCCCGGGAATCAGTCTGGTGAACCTTCGCTGCACTCCCTCAATAGCAAGAATGTCCTTCCTCAGATTAGGAGATCAAAACTGAACACAATATTCCAGTTGAGGCCTCACTAAGGCCTTGTACAACTGCAGTAAGACCTCCTTGCTCCTATACTCAAATCCCCTAGCTATAAAGGCCAACATGCCATTTGCCTTCTTCACCGCCTGCTGTACCTGCATGCCAACTTTCAATGACTGATGAACCATGACACCCAGGTCTCGTTGCACCTCCCCTTTTCCTAATCTGTCACCATTCAGATAATATTCTGCCTTCGTGTTTTTGCCACCAAAGTGGATAACCTCACATTTATCCACATTATACTGCATCTGCCATGCATTTGCCCACTCACCTAACCTGTCCAAGTCACCCTGCAGCCTCTTAGCATCCTCCTCACAGCTCACACTGCCACCCAGCTTAGTGTCATCTGAAAACTTGGGAGGTATTACATTCAATTCCTTCATCTAAATCATTAATATCTATTGGGGTCCCAGCACTGAACCTTGCGGTACCCCACTAGTCACTGCCTGCCATTCTGAAAAGGACCCGTTTATTTCTAGAAATAGTGGATGTATTGGTGATCATTTTCCGACAGTCTATTGACTCTGGATCAGTTCCTAAGGACTGGAGGGTAGCTAATGTAACACCACTTTTTAAAAAAGGAGGGAGAGAAAACGGGTAATTATAGACCGGTTAGTCTGACATCGGCAGTGGGGAAAATGTTGGAATCAATTATTAAAGATGAAATAGCAGCACATTTGGAAAGCAGTGACAGGATCAGTCCAAGTCAGCATGGATTTATGAAAGGGAAATCATGCTCGACGAATCTTCTATAATTTTTTGAGGCTGTAACTAGTAGAGTGGACAAGGGAAAACCAGTGGATGTGGTGTATTTTGACTTTCAAAAGGCTTTTGAGATAAGGTCCCACACAAGAGATTGGTGTGCAAAATCAAAGCACATGGTATTGGAGTTAATGTATTGATGTGGATAGAGAACTGGTTGGCAGACAGGAAGCAAAGAGTAAACATAGAAACATAGAAAAGAGTCGATAGACTGTTGGAAAATGATCACCAATGCATCCACTATTTCTCGGGCCACTTCCTTAAGTACTCTGGGATGCAGACTATCAGGCCCCGGGGATTTATCGGCCTTCAATCCCATCAATTTCCCTAACACAATTTCCTGACTCGACCCTCGGTCCCCTAGTATTTCCGGAAGGTTATTTATGTCTTCCTTCGTGAAGACAGAACCAAAGTATTTGTTCAATTGGTCTGCCAATCTTTATAAATTCACCTGAATCTGACTGCAAGGGACCTATGTTTGTCTTCACTAATCGTTTTCTCTTCACATATCTATAGAAGCTTTTGCAGTCACCAGTCACGGCTCACCAGATCAGGACCTGGGCAAGCCAGGACCCTGGCTATCACTAGTAAAAAGTTACATCCTCAATGGGAGATAGTTGACCGTTCCCGGGGAAATGCACGATGAAATTAAGCCTTTTTACCGACGTAATGATGAAATGTCCATCCAGTCGGATTGTCTTTTATGGGGTAATCGCATGGTTTTCCTAAAAAATGGCCGGGAAACGTTTATACGCGACCTATACAGTATCCACCCAGGCACAGTCATGAAGAAGACTATCGCCAGGTCGTACGTTTGGTGACCCGGCACAGACTCGGATTTGGAGTTCAGGATCCACGTAGATTTTGCTGTTCCCCTTCTAGGAAAGATGTTCTTAGTAGTAGTGGACACTTACTCTAAATGGATTGAGTGTGTGATCATGTCATCCTGCACCTCCACTGCCAGCACTGAAAGCCTCCGGGCTATGTTCATCACCCATGGTTTGCCCGACGTCCTTGTCAGTGACAATGGACCATGTTTCACCAGCTCAGAATTCAAGGAGTTTATGACCCGCAATGGCATTAAGCACGTCAGGCCTGCCCCGTTTAAGCCCGCATCCAACAGTCAAGCAGAACGGGCAGTCCAAACCATCAAGCAGAGCTTGAAACGCGTGACGGATGGCTCTCTGCAGACCCGGTTATCTCGGGTTCTGCTCAGCTACCACACGCGACCCCACTCACTCACTGGGGGTTCCCCCCGCGGACTTGTTAATGAAGAGACCACTCAAAACCAGGCTCTCCTTAGTCCGCCCGGATCTGAATGATCACGTGGAAACCCGGCATCACATGTAGCACGATCACGCGGCTGTATCGCGTGACATTGATGGTAACGACCCTGTGTTTGTCCTTAATTACGGTCGTGGTCCTAAATGAGTCGCTGGCACTGTCTTGGCCAAGGAGGGGAAGAGAGTGTTTATTGTCAAACTACTGAATGGACATAGAAACATAGAAACATAGAAAATAGGTGCAGGAGTAGGCCATTCAGCCCTTCTAGCCTGCACCGCCATTCAATGAGTTCATGGCTGAACATGAAACTTCAGTACCCCCTTCCTGCTTTCTCGCCATAACCCTTGATCCCCCGAGTAGTAAGGACTTCATCTAACTCCCTTTTGAATATATTTAGTGAATTGGCCTCAACTACTTTCTGTGGTAGAGAATTCCACAGGTTCACCACTCTCTGGGTGAAGAAGTTTCTCCTCATCTCGGTCCTAAATGGCTTACCCCTTATCCTCAGACTGTGACCCCTGGTTCTGGACTTCCCCAACATTGGGAACATTCTTTCTGCATCTAACCTGTCTAAACCCGTCAGAATTTTAAACGTTTCTATGAGATCCCCTCTCATTCTTCTGAACTCCAGTGAATACAAGCCCAGTTGATCCAATCTTTCTTGATAGGTCAGTCCCGCCATCCCGGGAATCAGTCTGGTGAACCTTCGCTGCACTCCCTCAATAGCAAGAATGTCCTTCCTCAAGTTAGGAGACCAAAACTGTACACAATACTCCAGGTGTGGCCTCACCAAGGCCCTGTACAACTGTAGCAACACCTCCCTGCCCCTGTATTCAAATCCCCTCGCTATGAAGGCCAACATGCCATTTGCTTTCTTAACCGCCTGCTGTACCTGCATGCCAACCTTCAATGACTGATGTACCATGACACCCAGGTCTCGTTGCACCTTCCCTTTTCCTAATCTGTCACCATTCAGATAATAGTCTGTCTCTCTGTTTTTACCACCAAAGTGGATAACCTCACATTTATCCACATTATACTTCATCTGCCATGCATTTGCCCACTCACCTAACCTATCCAAGTCACTCTGCAGCCTAATAGCATCCTCCTCGCAGCTCACACTGCCACCCAACTTAGTATCATCTGCAAATTTGGAGATACTGCATTTAATCCCCTCGTCTAAATCATTAATGTACAATGTAAACAGCTGGGGCCCCAGCACAGAACCTTGCAGTACCCCACTAGTCACTGCCTGCCATTCTGAAAAGTACCCGTTTACTCCTACTCTTTGCTTCCTGTCTGACAACCAGTTCTCAATCCACATCAGCACACTACCCCCAATCCCATGTGCTTTAACTTTGCACATTAATCTCTTGTGTGGGACCTTGTCGAAAGCCTTCTGAAAGTCCAAATATACCACATCAACTGGTTCTCCTTTGTCCAAACATGCAGAAAGCATTTGGATCAGACCAAACATCGGTTCACCGACAACCAGGAACAACCTGGAGAGAATCACCATCATCAATCCACCAACACTCACCCAACCAGCAATCGACCTCGCTGTCAATCACGAGGATGAACCCACCATTCCCAACAGTCCTGTCAGACCAGCCGCACCACAGTGCAGCAATGGTCCGACCAACTCACCCATACCAGGCTTCGAACTCGGGCATTCAACCAGGGAGCAAAGGACCCCGGACCACCTCAACTTGTAAATAATTTGTATCAATGACTTTGGGGGGGGGGGGCCAGTGATGTTATGTATGTAAACATTGTAACTGTATAAGACTTGCCACCAGGGGGCGCAACTGTTGGAGGCCCAAGGGTCACCTGCACACCTGGTGCAAGGGAGTATAAAAGGTTGTCTGCCATGCTGCTTCAGTACTCTGGAGTTTTATTAAAGAGGCTAAGGTCACATCAGTTTTAGCTCACAGTACTCAGTCTTGTTGAGTTATTCTAAACATAAGAGAGAGACAGCGCATGAGAGACAGAGAGACAGAGACACAGACAGATAGAGAGAGATAGAGAGATAGAGAGATAGAGAGAGAGAGAGAGAGAGAGAGAGAGAGAGAGTTTGTGTATGGAGAAAGAGTCAGACTGAACACTGTGAGCTCAAAGTAAAGTGTGACCTTAGTCTTTTATCTCCAGAGTGCCTCTCCAACCTGTGAGGCCTCCTTAAATACCTGTGCTTCCAAGGTATTATGGGATCCCTTGGGACTCCAGGGGATGAGCCCTCTGGTGGCTGTACAGAGTAAATACAAGTTTACATATATAACAACATTCCCCCCCCCCAAAGCCAATAGTGTAACTATTTACAATGTGAGTCGATCTGGAGCCCTTCTTGCCCTGGTTGATCGTCTCAGTGTGAAAGCTGGTGTTGTTGAATCATTTGTTGGGCCCTCACTGGGCTGCTGTGCAGCTGGCCTTGCTGGGCTGCCTGGTGTGTTGGGCCCTGCTGGGCTGCTGGGGATGGTGGGTTCTGCTTCGTGGTTAACCGTGGTGCCGGTTGCCACTGGTGTGTGTGTTGGGGGATCAACAAAGGTAGGGTCCAAGGTGGGTTGCTCAGGGTAGTCCGTGAATCTGAGTTTGATTTGATCCAAGTGTTTCCGGTGAATGAGTCTATTTGAAAGTTTGACCCGAAACACCCTGCTCCCCTCTTTGGCCATGACAGTGCTGGGAAGCCACTTGGGACCTTGTCCATAATTTAATACAAATACAGGATCATTGATTTCAATCTCACATGACACATTTGCGCTATCATGGTATGCACTTTGTTGAAGCTGCCTGCTCTCTACCTGTTCATGTAGATCAGGGTGAACTAACGAGAGCCTTGTCTTAAGTGCCCTTTTCATGAGCAGTTCAGCAGGTGGGATCCCAGTGAGTGAGTGGGGTCTCGTGCGGTAGCTAAGCAGGACTCGGGATAGGCGAGTCTGCAGTGAGCCTTCAGTTACCCTCTTCAAGCCTTGCTTGATAGTTTGCACTGCTCTCTCTGCCTGACCATTGGACGCTGGTTTAAACGGGGCAGATGTGACATGTTTGATCCTGTTACGGGTCATGAATTCTTTGAACTCAGCACTGGTAAAACATGGCCCGTTGTTGCTCACCAGGACATCGGGTAAGCAGTGCATGGCAAACACGGCCCGCAGGCTTTCAGTAGTTGCAGCGGACGTGCTAGCCGACATTATCTCACATTCAATCCACTTGAAGTACGCGTCTACAACCACAAGGGATATTTCACCCAAGAACGGGCCTGCATAGTCGACGTGTACCCTAAACCACGGTTTGGAGGGCCAAGACCATAAACTTAGCCGGGCCTCCCTGGGTCCATTGCTTAACTGCGAGCGTGTATTACATCTGTGAACGCACGACTCGATTGCTCCACAGAAGGCAGTCTGCCTGTATAGACATTTCATCTTTGCGCCGCTGGAACGGCTTTATCTCTTCCTGCATTTCCACTGGGACACTGGACCAGCTCCCGTGAAGCACACAGCTTTTGACTAGAGATAATAAGGGGTCCTGGCTTGTCCAGGTTTTGATCTGCCGGGCAGTGACAGGTGATTGCTCACTCTCAAATGCTTCCATAACCATGGTTAGATCTGCGGGCTGTGCCATTTCCACCCCTGTGGTGGGCAATGGCAGCCTACTGAGAGCATCGGCGCAGTTTTCTGTGCCTGGCCTGTGGCGGATGGCGTAGTTGTATGCGGACAACGTGAGCGCCCATCTCTGGATGCGGGTCGATGTGTTGGTATTTATCCCTTTACTCTCGGAAAACAGGGATATAGGTGGCTTATGGTCAGTTTCCAATTCGAATTTTAGCCCAAACAGGTATTGATGCATTTTCTTTACCCCATAGACACACGCTAACACTTCTTTTTCAATCATGCTGTAGGCTCTCTCGGCCTTAGACAGACTCCTGGATATATAAACAACCGGTTGCAGTTTCCCGAAATCATTAGCTTGTTGCAATACACACCCGACGCCATATGATGACACATCACATGCTAGTACCAAACGCTTACATGGATCATACAACACAAGCAATTTGTTTGAGCATAACAATTTTCTCGCTTTTACAAAGGCATTTTTTTGGCTTTTGCCCCAAACCCATTCGCCCCCTTTTCGTAGTAAGACGTGTAATGGTTCTAACAGTGTGCTGAGACCCGGTAAGAAGTTACCAAAGTAGTTCAAGAGTCCCAGAAACGACCGCAGCTCCGTCACGTTCTGTGGCCTCGGTGCGTTCTCGATTGCCTCCGTCTTCGCGTTGTTGGGCCTGATGTCGTCCGCCGCAATCCTCCTCCCCAGGAACTCCACTTCAGGCACCAGGAAAACGCACTTTGAGCGTTTTAACCTGAGCCCCACGCGGTTGAGTCGACTAAGAACCTCCTCCAGGTTCTGCAGATGCTCGACTGTGTTCCGACCTGTGACCAAGATGTCGTCCTGGAAAACCACGGTGTGCGGGACCGACTTCAGTAAACTTTCCATGTTTCTCTGGAATATCGCCACCACTGATCGGTTTCCAAACAGGCACCTGTTATAAACAAAAATACCTTTGTGCGTGTTGATGCAGGTGAGGGCCTTCGATGATTCCTCCAGTTCCTGCGTCATGTAGGCTGAAGTCAGATCCAGCTTTGTGAACGTCTTTCCTCCCGCCAGCGTTAAAAAGAGGTCGTCGGCCTTTGGTAGTGGGTATTGGTCCTGCAGGGAGAAACGATTGATAGTTACTTTGTAATCGCCACAGATTCTGACGGTGCCGTCTCCCTTGAGGACTGGGACGATAGGACTGGCCCACTCGCTGAACACGATCGGTGAGATGATGCCCTCTTGTTGCAGCCGGTCTAGCTCGATCTCTACCCTTTCTCTCATCATGTACGGTACTGCTCTCACCTTGTGATGGATGGGTCACGCCCCCGGAATTAGGTGGATCTGCACTTTTGCTCCTTGGAATTTCCCGATGCCTGGTTCGAACAGCGAGTGGAACTTGTTCAAGACCTGGGTACACGAATTTTCGTCAGCGGGCGATAGCACTCGGACATCGTCCCAGTTGCAGCTTATCTTTCCCAGCCAGCTCCTGCCGAGCAGCGTGGGACCATTGCCCAGTACCACCCAGAGTGGTAGCTTGTGCACCGCTCCATCGTAGGAGACCTTTACGGTAGAACTGCCGATTACAGGAATCAGTTCTTTTGTGTAAGTTCTTAGTTTCGTGTGAACTGTACTTAAGACTGGCCTTGAGGCCTTGTTGCACCACAACCTTTCGAAAGTCTTTTTGCCCATGATGGACTGGTTCACGCCCGTGTCCAGCTCCATTGACACCGGGAGTCCATTTAGTTCAACATTCCACATTATTGGGGGACAATTTGTGGTGAATGTGTGCACCCCATGTACCTCTGCCTCCTCGGTCTGAGGCTCTGGTTCGTCGTGATCCTCCGTGGATCTGTCCTCCTCTGCAACATGATGGTTTGCAGGTTTAAGAGGCTTAGCAGCTCGCCTGCACACTCGTTGGAGGTGTCCCATTGTTCCACAGCCCTTGCCAACGTATCCTTTGAATCGGCATGAATGGAAACGATGATCACCCCCGCAGTGCCAACAAGGTGTTAATGGCCTTGTATTCATCACCCTTGATGGTGGACTCTGAGACATCTGCGGACGTGCAGCTGCAGGTATGTGTGACCTGCCCTGTATGTTACGATTTGAAAACAACATCACTTTGTTCACAGTACTTGTAGCAGCACTTGTGAGCTGAGAGATTTGCTTCGTATTGTCACTGGTGGCAATGAACACCTGGACTATCGCAATGGCCTTACTCAAGGTTGGGGTCTCTACAGTCAAAAGTTTGCGAAGTATGGTTTCGTGGCCAATGCCAAGTACGAAAAAGTCTCTGAGCATGTGTTCCAAATGTCCTTCAAATTCGCAATGTCCTGCAAGGCGTCTTAGCTCGGCGACATAACTCGCCACTTCCTGGTCTTCAGACCTTTTGTAGGTGTAGAACCAGTACCTCGCCATCAGAACGCTTTCCTTCGGGTTCTCGGACCAGTGTGCACAAATCGTCGTACGATTTCTCTGTGAGTTTTGCTGGAGTGAGCAGATTCTTCATGAGGCCATACGTTGGTGCCCCACAGACAGTGAGGAGGATCGCTCTGCGTTTGACAGCGCTCTCTTCCCCATCTAGCTCGTTGGCCACGAAGTATTGGTCGAGTCACTCCACAAAAGTTTCCCAATCATCTCCCTCCGAAAATTTCTCCAGGATGCCCACTGTTCTCTGCATCTTTGGGTTCGCTATCTGTATCTCGTCGCCAGTTGTTGTGTATGGAGAAAGAGTCAGACTGACCACTGTGAGCTCAAAGTAACGTGTGACCTTAGTCTTTTATTGCAGGTCTCCAGAGTGCCTCTCCAACCTGTGAAGCCTCCTTAAATACCTGTGCTCCCAAGGGATTATGGGATCCCTTGGGACTCCAGGGGATGAGCCCTCTGGTGGCTGTACAGAGTAAATACAAGTCCACATATATAACAGACAAAGTGTGAGAGACAGAAACGGAGACAGGTGAGATATAGAGGCAGAGAGAGAGGGAGATAGAGACAGAGAGAGAAAGATATATATATATATATATATTTAGATATAGAGAGTGGTAGAGAGAGAGAAAGAGAGGTAGAGGGGGACAGAGAGAGATCGAGAGACAGAGTGAGAGGAATATCTTCATGAATACCCGTGCCCCCTTCCTCCTGTGCCTCCACCCCCCCCCCGTACCCCCCATCCTGTGCCCTCCCTCCCCCAACCTCGTACTCACTGTGTCTTGGAGCGATTCTCTGTGAACACTCTCAGGGCGAAGTCTCCGTCTTTCTGGGGTTCGAAGGTTGAGGGGACAATGAGATATTCTCCCGGGGGGAGCTTGAAGCGCGAGGAGACCTCCCGCAGGTTGATGAAATTCTCGGAGCGTACCCGGGAGCCGTGGGTGGTGAAGTAGCTCTTCGGGAGATGGACGTTCGTCACCCCCTGAAACTGTGTGGGTACAGGGCAGGGCAGGTGGTGAGGGGGGTTCAGTCCTTACCCCCAATACCCACCCCGAATAACCCCCAATACTCACCCCCTGAAACTGTGTGGGTACAGGGCAGGGCAGGTGGTGAGCGGGGTTCAGTCCTTACCCCCAATACCCACCCCGAATAACCCCCAATACTCACCCTGAAACTGTGTGGGTACAGGGCAGGGCAGGTGGTGAGCGGGGTTCAGTCCTTACCCCCAAAACCCACCCCGAATAACCCCCAATACTCACCCTGAAACTGTGTGGGTACAGGGCAGGGCAGGTGGTGAGGGGGGTTCAGTCCTTACCCCCAAAACCCACCCCGAATAACCCCCAATACTCACCCTGAAACTGTGTGGGTACAGGGCAGGGCAGGTGGTGAGGGGGGTTCAGTCCTTACCCCCAAAACCCACCCCGAATAACCCCCAATACTCACCCTGAAACTGTGTGGGTACAGGGCAGGGCAGGTGGTGAGGGGGGTTCAGTCCTTACCCCCAAAACCCACCCCGAATAACCCCCAATACTCACCCTGAAACTGTGTGGGTACAGGGCAGGTGGTGAGGGGGGTTCAGTCCTTACCCCCAAAACCCACCCCGAATAACCCCCAATACTCACCCTGAAACTGTGTAGGTACAGGGCAGGTGGTGAGGGGGGTTCAGTCCTTACCCCCAATACCCACCCTCAATACCCCCAATACTCACCCCCTGAAACTGTGTGGGTACAGGGCAGGGCAGGTGGTGAGGGGGTTCAGTCCTTACCCCCAATACCCACCCTCAATACCCCCAATACTCACCCTGAAACTGTGTGGGTACAGGGCAGGGCAGGTGGTGAGGGGGGTTCAGTCCTTACCCCCAATACCCACCCTCAATACCCCCAATACTCACCCTGAAACTGTGTGGGTACAGGGCAGGGCAGGTGGTGAGGGGGGTTCAGTCCTTACCCCCAATACCCACCCTCAATACCCCCAATACTCACCCTGAAACTGTGTGGGTACAGGGCAGGGCAGGTGGTGAGGGGGGTTCAGTCCTTACCCCCAAAACCCACCCCTCAATACCTCCAATACTCACCCTGAAACTGTGTGGGTACAGGGCAGGTGGTGAGGGGGGTTCAGTACTTACCCCTAAAACCCACCCCCAATACCCTCCCCACACCCCCACTCCCCAATACCCCTCACCCCCAACCCAACATTCCCTTATACTGAGCGGGAGAGCAGGTGGGGGGGGGGAGAATGTTCAGCACCCCACCCCCCAACATCTGCGCTAAACCCCCTCACAACAACACTCCAACAGTTTAGTTCTAGATTCCCCCAGGAGGGGAAACATCCTCTCTGCATCGAGCCCCCTCACAATCTTACACGTTTCAATAAGATCACCCCTCATTCTTCTAAACTCCAATGAGTATAGGCCCAACCTCCTCAACCTTTCTTCATAGGACAACCCCTCATCTCCGGCATCAACCCAGTGAACCTTCTCTGAACTGCCTCCAATGCAAGTCTGGGAGATCCCACGAGAGATTCTGTTGTCACAAGGACCCCTGAATACTCAGGCAATGACGCCAGCAATGAGGAAATCTCCCAGAAGTCAAAGTCTCAAACTGCTCCCAAGTTGCTGCTCTCTGCAGGGCTTCTTCTCACTGTTGATCATTCCACTGGCGCAAACACGGAGACAGAACGCAAGAGCTCACAGCTAGTATTCACAGCATTAAAGGTGATGTGTTTACTGAGCAACTTTACCACAGGAAGTTTCTGAAAGATCAGACGGCCAGAGGGTTCGGTCCGTGCAGCAGAGCAGGTCTCCAGTCGTCCTGGGTAACCCTTGCCACTGGACCAAGACCTCGCTCTGTCAAGCCCGTGTGGTGGCTGGTGTACAACGGTCACCCCACGAAAAAACAATCCACCCACAGGTATCTTCCACCCTTCAACTGGAGTTCGGGATCTGGAATATTAGGTCCTTCATTTAAACACCTGTGAACTCATCCTCGATCCGAGGGACCGCCTATGATGATCCCTCCTTAAATACGGAGACCAAAACTGTATGCAGTACTCCAGGTGTGGCCTCACCAATACCCTGTACAGTTGTAGCAGGACTTCTCTGCTTTTAGACTCTATCCCCCTTGCAATAAAGGCCAACATTCCATTATTCCAGGTGATCTCTATTAGGTCACACCTCAGCTTTTTTTTCGAGAGACACACCCAGCCTGTCCATCCTTTCCTGATAGGTATACCCTCGCATTTCTCGTATCATCCTCGTACATCTTCTCTGCACCCTCTCCAGTGCCTCTATATCCTTTTTATAATATGGCGACCAGAACTGTGCACAGTGCTCTAAGCACGGTCTAACCCAGCTTCGATACAGGTTTAGTATAACTTCTCTACTTTCCAATTCTGTCCCTCTAGAAATCATCATAAACAGTTCTTCGGAATCGAGGAAGACTTGCTTCCACTCCTGAAGAGAGTTCTCAGGTGACTGAACAGTCCAGTATGGGAACCACAGTCCCTGTCACAGGTGGGACAGACAGTGGTTGAGGGAAGGGGAGGGTGGGACTGGTTTGCCGCACGCTCCTTCCGCTGCCTGCGCTTGGTTTCTGCACGCTCTCGGCGACGAGACTCGAGGTGCTCAGCGCCCTCCCGGATGCTCTTCCTCCACTTAGGGCGGTCTTTGGGCCAGGGACTCCCAGGTGTCGGTGGGGATGTTGCATTTTATCAGGGAGGCTTTGAGGGTGTCCTTGTAACGTTTCCTCTGCCCACCTGGGGCTCGCTTGCCGTGTAGGAGTTCCGGGTAGAGCGCTTGCTTTGGGAGTCTCGTGTCGGGCCTGCGGACAATGTGGAACTAATCGAGTGCAGTCAGTGTTTCAATGTTGGCCTGGTCGAGGACGCTAACGTTGGTGCGTCTGCCCTCCCGGGGGATTTGTAGGATCTTGCGGAGACATCGTTGGTGGTATTTCTCCAGCGACTTGATGTGTCTACTGTACATGGTCCATGTCTCTGGGCCATACAGGAGGGCGGGTATCACTACAGCCCTGTAGACCATGAGCCTGGTGGTAGATTTGAGGGCCTGGTCTTCAAACACTCTTTTCCTCAGGCGGCCGAAAGCTGCACTGGTGCACTGGAGGCGGTGTTGAATCACTGCATCAATGTCTGCCTTTGTTGACGTGAGGCTCCCGAGGTATGGGATATGGTCCACGTTGTCGAGTGCTTGGTTTGCTTTTTACTGCCTCGCTAACCTGTGTCGTAACGTTTAACGATTTGTGTATTTGTATCCGAGATCCCCTTTGTTCCTCTAACCCACCCAGACTCACACCCTCCCAGTAATAAGTGACCTCCCTATTCTTCCTACCAAAAGTAATACTTCACATTTATCTGTGTTCAAATTTGTTTGCCAATTCTCTGCCCATTCTGCAAGTTTATTAATGTCCCCTGTAATTTGTCGCTGTCCCCCTCAGTATTGACTATCCCCCAATTTGGTGTCATCCACAAATTTAGAAATTGTGTTTTTGATTCCAAAGTCTAAATCGTTAGGCTTATATTCACTGGAGTTTAGAAGGATGAGAGGGGATCGCATAGAAACGTATAAGATTCTGACGGGACTGGACAGGTTAGATGCAGGAAGAATGTTCCCGATGTTGGGGAAGTCCAGAACCAGGGGTCACAGTCTAAGGATAAGGGGTAGGCCATTTAGGACTGAGATGAGGAGAAACTTCTTCACTCAGAGAGTGGTGAACCTGTGGAATTCTCTACCACAGAAAGTTGTTGGGGCCAGTTCGTTAAATATATTCAAGAGGGAGTTAGATGTGGCCCTTACAGCTAAAGGGATCAAGGGGTATGGAGAGAAAGCAGGAAAGGGGTACCGAGGGAATGATCAGCCATGATCTTATTGAATGGTGGTGCAGGCTCGAAGGGCCGAATGGCCTACTCCTGCACCTATTTTCTATGTTTCTATGTTAATATAAATTGTGAATGTTGTGTACGGAGAAAGCGTCAGACTGAACACTGAGCTCAAAGTAAAGTGTGACCTTAGTCTTTTATTGCAGGTCTCCAGAGTGTCTCTCCAACCTGTGAGGCCTCCTTAAATACCTGTGCTCCCAAGGGATTATGGGATCCCTTGGGACTCCAGGGGATGAGCCCTCTGATGGCTGTACAGAGTAAATACAAGTTGACATATATAACAGTGAACACAGTGGTCCCAGCACCGATCGTTGTGGGACACCACGACCCAATTTCTGCCCCTGTGAATAGCTGCCCTTTAACCCCACTCTCTGCTTTCTGTCCTGAAGCCAGCAAGTGATCCATTCTGCTCCTTGTCCCCTGACTCTGCATTCTGTGTCGCAGTTCATCAGTCTATTATATTACCTGATCGAGGGCCATTCGAAAATCTAGTTAAATTATATCGACTGCATTACCATTCTCTACTCTCTATGTTACCTATGTACTGACCCTCCAACACTCCCTCAGTACTGACCCTCCAACACTCCCTCAGTACTGACCCTCCGACAGTGCGGCACTCCCTCAGTACTGACCCTCCAACACTGCAGCACTCCCTCAGTATTGACCCTCCAACACTGCAGCACTCCCTCAGTACTGACCCTCCGACAGTGCGGCACTCCCTCAGTACTGACCCTCCGACAGTGCGGCACTCCCTCAGGACTACCCCTCCGACAGTGCGGCTATCCCTCAGTACTGACCCTCCGACAGTGCGGCGCTCCCTCAGTACTGCCCCTCCGACAGTGCGGCACTCACTCAGTACTGCCCCTCCGACAGTGCTGCACTCCCTCAGTACTGCCCCTCCGACAGTGCGGCACTCCCTCAGTACTGCCCCTCCGATAGTGCGGCACTCCCTCAGGACTGCCCCTCCGACAGTGCGGCACTCCCTCAGTACTGCCCCTCCGACAGTGCGGCACTCCCTCAGTACTGCCCCTCCGACAGTGCGGCACTCCGACAGTACTGCCCCTCCGACAGTGCGGCACTCCCTCAGTACTGCCCCTCCGACAGTGCGGCACTCCCTCAGGACTGCCCCTCCGACAGTGCAGCACTCCCTCAGTACTGCCCCTCCGACAGTGCGGCACTCCCTCAGTACTGCCCCTCCGACAATGCTGCACTCCCTCAGTACTGCCCCTCCGGCAGTGCAGCACTCCCTCAGTACTGCCCCTCCGACAGTGCAGCACTCCCTCAGTACTGCCCCTCCGACAGTGCGGCACTCCCTCAGTACTGCCCCTCCGACAGTGCGGCACTCCCTCAGTACTGCCCCTCCGACAGTGCGGCACTCCCTCAGTACTGACCCTCCGACAGTGCGGCACTCCCTCAGTACTGCCCCTCCGACAGTGCGGCACTCCCTCAGTACTGCCCCTCCGACAGTGCGGCACTCCCTCAGGACTGCCACTTCTAGTGCATATCTTGAACCGATATCTCGGAGGTGAACCTCCACACACAGCCCAGCCCTGCTAACCCACACTGGCGAACCAGAGGCACGAATACCAGGCTCACTCCTCAAACATCACGTCACGGGTCCGCGCTCTACCCCAGCCTCTGATTGGAGGATTCCCTACGTACCTCTCTGGGAACCTGAAAAATAAAGAGAGAAACATCAGGGGGTTAGAACGTCGGCATAGCAACAATACAGAGCCCAGAAATACCCCGTCAGAGACACATATCCAGAACCCAGGAACTTCAACTTCACAGACCGAGTGATACAGGGCCACAGAGAGAGCGGGGCAGTGGGGTTAGTTTGGGATTGATACAGGACTATGGGGAGAGAGCGGGGCAGTGGGGTTAGTTTGGGGATTGATACAGGACTATGGGGAGAGAGCGGGGCAGTGGGGTTAGTTTGGGGATTGATACAGGACTATGGGGAGAGAGCGGGGCAGTGGGATTAGTTTGGGGATTGATACAGGACTATGGGGAGAGAGCGGGGCAGTGGGATTAGTTTGTGGATTGATACAGGGCTATGGGGAGAGAGCGGGGCAGTGGGATTAGTTTGGGGATTGATACAGGACTATGGGGAGAGAGCGGGGCAGTGGGATTAGTTTGTGGATTGATACAGGACTATGGGGAGAGAGCGGGGCAGTGGGATTAGTTTGGGATTGATACAGGACTATGGGGAGAGAGCAGGGCAGTGGGATTAGTTTGGGGATTGATACAGGACTATGGGGAGAGAGCGGGGCAGTGGGATTAGTTTGGGATTGATACAGGGCTATGGGGAGAGAGCGGGGCAGTGGGATTAGTTTGGGATTGATACAGGACTATGGGGAGAGAGCGGGGCAGTGGGATTAGTTTGGGATTGATACAGGACTATGGGGAGAGAGCGGGGCAGTGGGATTAGTTTGGGGATTGATACAGGACTATGGGGAGAGAGCGGGGCAGTGGGATTAGTTTGGGATTGAAACAGGGCTATGGGGAGAGAGCGGGGCAGTGGGATTAGTTTGGGATTGAAACAGGGCTATGGGGAGAGAGCGGGGCAGTGGGATTAGTTTGGGATTGATACAGGGCGATGGGGAGAGAGCGGGGCAGTGGGATTAATACAGGGCTATGGGGAGAGAGTGGGGCAGTGGGATTAGTTTGGGGATTGATACAGGACTATGGGGAGAGAGCGGGGCAGTGGGATTAGTTTGGGGATTGATACAGGACTATGGGGAGAGAGTGGGGCAGTGGGATTAGTTTGGAGATTGATACAGGACTATGGGGAGAGAGCGGGGCAGTGGGATTAGTTTGGGGATTGATACAGGACTATGGGGAGAGAGCGGGGCAGTGGGATTAGTTTGGGGATTGATACAGGACTATGGGGAGAGAGCGGGGCAGTGGGATTAGTTTGGGGATTGATACAGGACTATGGGGAGAGAGCGGGGCAGTGGGATTAGTTTGGGGGTTGATGCAGGGCTATTGGGAGAGAGCGGGGCAGTGGGATTAGTTTGGGGATTGATACAGGACTATGGGGAGAGAGCGGGCCAGTGGGATTAGTTTGGCGATTGATACAGGACTATGGGGAGTGAGCGGGGCAGTGGGATTAGTTTGGGATTGATACAGGACTATGGGGAGAGTGCGGGGCAGTGGGATTAATACAGGGCTATGGGAAGAGAGCAGGGCAGTGGGATTAGTTTGGGGATTGATACAGGACTATGGGGAGAGAGCGGGGCAGTGGGATTAGTTTGGTAGTGATACAGGACTATGGCGAGAGAGCGGGGCAGTGGGATTAGTTTGGGGATTGATACAGGACTATGGGGAGAGAGCGGGGCAGTGGGATTAGTTTGGGGATTGATACAGGACTGTGGGGAGAGAGCGGGGCAGTGGGATTAGTTTGGGATTGATACAGGACTATGGGGAGAGAGCGGGGCAGTGGGATTAGTTTGGAGATTGATACAGGGCTATTGGGAGAGAGCGGGGCAGTGGGATTAGTTTGGGGATTGATACAGGACTTTGGGGAGAGAGCGGGGCAGTGGGATTAGTTTGGGGATTGATACAGGGCTATTGGGAGAGAGCGGGGCAGTGGGATTAGTTTGGGGATTGATACAGGACTATGGGGAGAGAGCGGGGCAGTGGGATTAGTTTGGGGATTGATACAGGACTATGGGGAGAGAGTGGGGCAGTGGGATTAGTTTGGAGATTGATACAGGGCTATGGGGAGAGAGCGGGGCAGTGGGATTAGTTTGGGATTGATACAGGACGATGGGGAGAGAGCGGGGCAGTGGGATTAGTTTGGGATTGATACAGGACTATGGGGAGAGAGCGGGGCAGTGGGATTAGTTTGGGATTGATACAGGACTATGGGGACAGAGCGGGGCAGTGGGATTAGTTTGGGGATTGATACAGGACTATGGGGAGAGAGCGGGGCAGTGGGATTAGTTTGGGGATTGATACAGGACTATGGGGAGAGAGCGGGGCAGTGGGATTAGTTTGGGGATTGATACAGGACTATGGGGAGAGAGCGGGGCAGTGGGATTAGTTTGGGGATTGATACAGGACTATGGGGAGAGAGCGGGGCAGTGGGATTAGTTTGGGGATTGATACAGGGCGATGGGGAGAGAGCGGGGCAGTGGGATTAGTTTGGGGATTGATACAGGACTATGGGGAGAGAGCGGGGCAGTGGGATTAGTTTGGAGATTGATACAGGACTATGGGGAGAGAGCGGGGCAGTGGGATTAGTTTGGGGATTGATACAGGACTATGGGGAGAGAGCGGGGCAGTGGGATTAGTTTGGGGATTGATACAGGGCGATGGGGAGAGAGCGGGGCAGTGGGATTAGTTTGGGGATTGATACAGGACTATGGGGAGAGAGCGGGGCAGTGGGATTAGTTTGGGGATTGATACAGGGCGATGGGGAGAGAGCGGGGCAGTGGGATTAGATTGGAGATTGATACAGGACTATGGCGAGAGAGCGGGGCAGTGGGATCCCATATAATGGCGGGGACAGTGGGGCGAGTTTGATGGTTGGCTCACATCGTAAACGGCGAATCCGATGGTGTGCATGTCCTCTCCCATCTGTCGCTGTTTCCTGCGATTCTTCTGGATCAGAGCGACGAGGAAACTGCAGCCATCCTCGGTCCCACAATCACCGCTGTCCATCTCCTCCAGACAGATCTTAAACTGCGGGTTCATCCAAAACGTTGCTGGAGAGAGAGAGAGTGTGTGAGAGGGAGGGAGGGAGAAAGAGACAGAG